>NC_051158.1:27544566-27802684 GCF_013339745.2 Dermacentor silvarum | reverse complement strand
TATTAATTCTACGTATCTTGAAACAACCAAAATATATCCCAAAAGACACTTTATTTGGAAGATAAACACAAAATATATATTTTTTTAAATATGGAGAGAGGGTTGGCTTTACTGCACTGCACAGCAGAGATTGCCCGATTTTCTGTAGTAATACTGCACACAGTTTTCATCCTCTGTCATGGGCACCTTTATGCCAGGCGTGGCCGTAAAAACAAACCTGGGAGGTGGCGATGGGGGGTTCTTTACATCTATCGGCGTCCACTGCCGACACGTTGAGACGCTGTTGTCATCATAATCCGATGATTCCGAGAAGATATGCTGCTCAGTGTCCTCGCTGCCACTCTCGGAGAAGAACCAAACTTCTTCACTGTCCGATTCCAACAAAACATCCGCAAACAAACATTGTTTTTTTTTTTTCCGGATCGGAGCCATTGCAGGCACGCGCACCCACAGAGGAGGACGCCATTTTTAAATTCCCAGTTGCCAGCACCGAAACTACGTTTTAACCGTTAGCACATTTTAAGAGGATACATATTAACGAGGCTTTACTGTATGTACATTACAGATGCGTATGCATGTGGGCTGGTTTGTTCATGACAAAAAAATTTAAAAAATTGGCTAAAGTCAGTGTGCATTATTTTCTTGTCAAAATTACAAGAAACTGAACACATACACTTGTGCAAGAATTGCCAAAAGATTTGCGACGAGTTCACTAGTCGTCGGCAGCAGAGGACGCTTGTTGCGATGGTGAGTTATCTCATCATCGGTAGTTAAGGGGTTAACGTGCCAGCTAGCTGGCCCAGCTCACTCACACGGCAGAGGTAGACTGAACAGTACTTCTCCTGCAGCTTGATCAGATCGGCACTCTCCATCTCCTGGCAGCTGCGCATCTTCTGCACATGCTTCTTGCTGCGCATAGAGAATCAGCTGAAGAAGATTGCGAAGGCGCCCTAGTTGGTAAGAGAACAGGTGTGAAAACATTTACACATGAACCTAGGACGGCATGCAGGGTTTTCGGTGCATCGTTTCCAACAGCAGGCACTTTTCTAATAGCATTTCCGAGCAAACGTAAACTCAAAACATACGAAAAGAGATAGCCTTGTTCTCGCTGCGCATGCTCTGCATGTTTTACGTTTCTTAGGTTTACATATGCTACGTTAATGAACATTCTTTGGAGAATCTTAATGTATGCAATGTTTACGTATTATAAGGAATAGCACTATGTCTAACATAGTACACCATTATGTCAAACATGGTGGTACCGTACCCTGGTTCCTGCTTCAGCGTAGAGAGAGAGAAAAATTTATTTACAGAAAGGCAGAGAGGTCGGCCAAAGCAGCGTCAGCGTAAATTTTCATGATTACTACACTCTCGAAAACCGCCACTTTCAGCAGGAGATAGGCGTGTCATTGATGCCTTTGCTTTCCCCTAATGCCGCTAAGGCTGATGCCATAGAGTTCACCATTGGGGTCAGGTGCATGCATGCTGACTGAAATAACGAAAGCCTTGACCTACAGAAACATATGCGTGTCGGCCAGGGCCTTCGGTTCAAATTAATCAGAGCCTACTTAAAAGAAGTTCTACTGTAATTATTTATTATTTAATTCAATGTGCTCTTGCTACTGCTGAACCAATTCGAAGAGCAATGCCAACTCATTATACCATTACAAGAAGATTCTGCCCTAGGCCTTTCCGTCTTTATTATTGTTATTATTATTACTATTATTATTACTATCTTTAGAAAATGCACTACTGCCAATCTGAAACTTTCGAAAAAGTGAAGCATCAAGCTTCTATCAGTCATCATCAGCCTATATTTGTGTGCACTGCAGGACAAAGGCCTCTCCCTGCGATCTCCAATTACAGGGTAGATCCGTAATAAAACATAGGTCGCAATTGTGTAAGCTGCATCTATCAGTAATCTAAGGCATTACTCTAGATAGTGTGCAGGGCCCACACCATCACTGAACTCAGGTGCAACGATTCACTAAGACTTCGACAAATTGAGACAAAAAGGTTAGGCTAGGTTAGGTTAGTTGGATAAGCATGTGGAGGAACCCCAACCCACAGAGGACGGTCAGCTCACTTACTCGTGAACTAGCAGCAACTCGTCCACGGTGGCTGACCGAGACTGCAAAAGAAGAGCATGGAACTGCGTTACAGTCTGATTCACAGGGGCCCCCACACAAAATTCCTCCTTCATTTCTAACTGTTCAGAGATTTAGACCTCGGCCAGCCAATTTTTCTGAACGCAAGCATGCAGTGCCGTAGTTACTAAACCCTAAGGTGCACTTTCTTTCTGGTAGAATTTACTAAAAAATGACATGCACTTTAAAATCTAGTACAAAACCAAAACTGCAACTGCAACAAGCTCCCACTGCTGGCGTTCAAGACGGCTGTAATTCAAAGCAATCCACACGTCAGCTGCAGCTTTGGCATCAACAACATTGTTTGTGCATGCTTTTTAAGTATGCACAAGTAATGAGCCCATAACAGCTTACGCTGTAAAATATGTCTATTCTGCTGCAATGAAATGGTGGCGCAACCTGTCACTGCTAAAGTGGAGTACACATTTCACTACAGCAGTGACAGATGGCGCCACCGCTCCATTGTACCAAAAAGAATTTTTTTTTTTTAGTGGCATTGTCGCAGACAACATGCAGTTTTATTGTTAACAAAACAGGCGCATAATGGTTGGAAACATAGTAAAGTCGCTGACCAATAATTCGATCTCGACGGGGACCACGTAAAAGGCAGAACAATCAGGAGTCCGAAATACTGGATTCGGATGAAAATAAGTGACTGTATTCTACAAGTGGCCACAAAAGATAAGCCGTATTCTTGGATACCTTATATTTTGCATCACTAGCGCGAGACGCATCGGTGTCTATGAGCGACAGCATTCTTGACACAGTGCCAAGCCTGCTATCTTATCACAGCGCAGAAACGCTGCCACCCGTCGATGTGTCCAGTGCTGGTCACACAAAATATCTCAAAAATGTAACATCTTCAAAAATGATCGTCCAGAAATATGACCCAAGTTTTTCAACACGTTGCTGGGTGTGCACGCACTTGCTTTTGGTCTAGACTAAAGTCCCTAGATTTACTGCTCTTTTTTAAGTAGCGACATCTACTCCGTCGGCCGCCATTATCTTCCCAGATAGCATGCAACCGTCAATGGCCGCTGCTACATACAGTAAAACCCCGTTAATTCAGACTTCATGGGATCGGAGAGAACGTCCGAATTAACCGAGGGTTCGAATTATCGAGAGTACGTCCAAAACACTTGAAAAATGATTCAGACATCATCAGACTTTTATTTCTTAAAGAAGTCTGTGATAGCGGTTTGCTTCGTGGAGGAAATGTGCGAGGAAATCACAATTTTGCCAAGTTCCTGTAAATGACTCAGTGCGCGCACACTGTCTGAGGAAACCATGCAGATGTCCTCTAAAACGGTGAACGCGTGCGCAGCCTCAGTCATTGTGTGGCTTGGATGCTCGTCTGAATCGTTGGGGTACTCGTCTGCCGATTCCCCTTCCCCATCCATGACCTCGGCGACGATATCGCTGTCTGTCACTTTGCCTGCAACGGCAACATCGTTGTCTATTGCGACGTAATCGCACAGGAGCACATCGGCTAACATGATGTTAACGTAGCGCCCGTCTCGCTCTTCGCCGCTTTCAACATCGGCCACCACATCCAGGTCAGCAGCGTCGTGCACAAAGCCACTGTGCCTGAAGCAGTTGGCAACTACTTCACGCGGCGTGTTAGTCCACACGTACGTGAGCATGTGGATTGCGCTGATTAGGCTTACCTCACATTGCTTGCCTGCCTCCATGCAGAGAAACATACGCTCGAGTACCTGCCGTCGATAGCGGCTTTTCACAAACTGCATAATTCCCTGGTCCATCAGCTGCAGAGCAGCCGCTGTGTTCGGAGGCAGGAATAGACGTTCAATGTTTTCGAGCCCAGACACCTTCGTTTGCGCGCTGCAGTTGTCCAGCACGAACAGCACCTTCCGAGCCTTGGCCGCAAAGCAGCGGTATAGCTGACGCAGCCAGGCTTGAAATATTTCGGCGGTCATCTAAGCCTTTCGGTTAAAGCGTTAGTTGACAGGCAGCTGCTTAACGTTCTTAAAACACCTTGGCTTCGCTGCCTTTCCTATCACCAGCAGCGGCAGCCGCTCTGTGCCGGTCATGTTCGCAGCCAGAAGAACTGTCACCCGCTCTTTACTGCGTTTCCCACCGACGCACGGGTCTCCCTTAAACGCGAATGTCTTGTCAGGCAGAGCCTTGAAAAACAGTGCTGTCTCGTCAGCGTTGAAAATGTTGCACGGCTCGTACGCGGAAAGGCGTGCGGAAAGTCCAGACCACCAGTCATGCACAACACTTTCGTTGACGGCACCTTTTTCACCGCACATGTTGCGGAACACCAGCCTGTGTCACTTCTTGAAGCAGTCGAACCACCCTTCTGACGCATTGAAAGAGTCAATGTTCATGCTCAGTGAGAACTTCTCTGCCTGTGCGCAGATAAGGGAGCCGCTCAAGGGCAACTCAAGGGCAATCACGCGAGACAGCAATCCAGTGCAACAGCGCTTATTCTAGTTTGGGGTGCGCTGCCGTTTTGAGCCTCTTCCTCTCGACTCCGAACATGTCACCGTCATACGCTTGCATAATTTGGTCTTCGTTCTTGACGTAACTGCTCAGCGTGCTTTTCGTGACCTGGAACTTCTCCATCAGGATGCTCCCGCTTGCAACGCCTTCAGTATTTGTACCTTCGCAGCCAAATCCTTCGCTTCGTACTTAGCCCTCTTCGCTACAGGGGCTTGGGCAGGAGATGAAGAAGAAGACATCCCGGCATCACTTGTGCGGTGGTGACGAGCACGCACACGAAGTAGACAACGAACAAAAAATAACAATGCAGAAGAAAGAAGAAAAAGCAAATCCGTCAGTTGCCCGTTGCTAATGACAGTAGCGATGCAATGCCTTTCATTTCGGCTGTAAACTAGCGTCACGTGTTTTTTTTTTTCGTGCCTCCGAGATGCGAAACTCACTTGTACCTCATTCTAAATTTTGGAGGCCACGATTCGATCTCGAAGTTGTTTGGGTGCGCCGTCGATTTCGGGTGCGAGTCCGCAGCGGCGGAATTTGCTGCTACTTCCCCGTCGCAACCCGACCTCGGTGGGGAGTTCGAATTAACCGAAGCGCGGTCGAATCTGTCCAAATTAATGAGTCTTCAGTCATAGAACAATGCACATTTTGGACGAGACCAGACGCCGCATCCAAATTAACCGAAATTCCAAATTAACGGGGTCGAATTAACGAGATTTTACTGTACGCAGCTTGCAGCAGCGTGCAAGTGATTGCAGGTGAACGGCGTTAGGAAGAACAAGGCTGCTGGAATGAGTGCCGCCCAATGAGATTCGTCGGCGGTGCTTCAAAGCTTGTCGCTAGGTAAAGAAAGCAAAAAAATATCTAGGAACTTAGGCCTAGACATTCGCGGCTGCATTTTCTAGCAATGCCATTTACGCTATTTCTTGTCACATTTTTCATGCTTTGTCAGTAGTCAGAGCGATGTTCCACATGGGTTATCAACAGGATCAGCTGGCCATCAACGGTGCATGATAAGAGCGGCATAGAATGAAGCAAAAGGCATCGCTACAAAATCGTGGCCCATATCTCACCCACTGTCATGCTCTCACTACAGAAGACGAAAGTACCGTCAATGCACACACCGAATCTTCATCAGCGACTACTAGATTGACTAGGCTTCGGAAGTTTCAGTTTCGAGGAGGCGCCGGCGACACAGCTGACGACTATGCCAGCAACGTATCAACACGAAAATATCACTATTTTTGCTCGATTCAGTGGCCAAATCAGCTCACGGTCATGCAGTCGGAGTCCAAATTATCGCACGGCGCACTGTAAGGTTTCAGAAATTTCGGTCATTCTTATACTTTAACTCAACGGGGGCAGTGGCAGTGCGACGGAGTGCTACGAATAAGTAAAGCATGTCCAAATTATCAGTCGGCGACTGTATCAAACTGAACCCACTGCAGAATGCTACCTCCGTGCAAAACTTGAGCGGAAATCAACCAGTGTTCTAGCTGGATTGATCATGGACACCTGGCACTCCTATTTAAACAACACTCAATTCGGACCCCAAGACGAGGTGCCACAAGGAACAGAGGCATATTGCAAGGTATAGCACAGAATGTTGCAAGGAATGCACCGAAGAAGGACTTGACACATGCATTTCGTCTGTGTCTTTTTCCGCGCTATTCCTAGCAATATGTCGTAGCAACAAGGCCAATTCTCTGCCGTTATCAAGAAGAAAGGCAGGGCTTACGTCAAGCAAGAGGCAAAGGTTGAGCAGTCCACGCCTCTCCAACACCTGCCAGGGCTTGAGTATGCGCTCGGGTCGCTCCGGGTGGCCCCTGCACATACAAGAGTGGCTTTCTGAGCTCAATGTCACACACTGCGCAGCCCCTATGACAGACAGTGCCTTTACCTTTACCAGCATCTTTGAAGTCAAATGCATTGCGCAAGGTCTGGACAACAATAACAACATGTCATCACCATCAGCCTATTTGCATCCTGCAGGACAGATGCTTCCCCCAGTGATCTCCAAGTGTCCCATTCTTGTGTCAGTCAACTCCACCCTAGGCCGGCTGCACAATTTCCCAAGCTCATTATTCCACCTCGTCCTCAACCACCATGGACAAAGCTTCCTTTTCCTAGGTGGGTACTCCACTCTGTCATCCGAACAGGCCACTGGGTATCTACCCTACATGTCACATGACCTGCCCAACTCTATTTCTCCCTCTTAATCTCAACTAGGCTATCAACTACCTGTTGTCGCGTAGTTGATAGCTTAGTATTGTGGCGGACCTCTGGGTCCACCGCAATAGCCGGCGAGCCTCTGGGTCCGCCGACTACTGCGCTGTCTTCGAAGGCGAAAGACACCGCACAGCGGAATGGCACAGAACAGATTTAATGAACCGGCGAGCCACCGCTGCAATAGCGCAAACTAGCAGCTCGTGAGGCGCAAATTACATGATAATGAGTGCCTATCTGCCAGAGAAGTTGAAACACCTGTGTTTGCTCTCCAATCCAAACTGCCATCTTCCCTTCTCTGAACGTCGTGCGCTGGAGAGGAATGCAAAGCAAGCCCAAAAGTGCGAAAACAGCAAATGAAACACCGACGGTGTCGGCTCTATCCTGTGGCTATGGCCGCTCCATTGACTTCCACGAGGATTATAACGTCCTTTGAAGTTTTGGTTTCAGTTTTATTAATGAGGCAGCAACAATGGAAGAAATCTTTCGTTTTAAAGCTTTACTTGGCTCAGGCTCAGTGTGAACTTCATGATAAAGTGCCACTTCCGAGCAGGATGGCGTGAAGAGACCACTCTCGGTGCAATTTGGTGCGGTCATTCCATACCTGCATTATGGCGATCCCCAGCATAAATTAAGAAATGGAGCCGGAAAAGCACAAGGATCCAGTACAGCCTGTGGCCCTCGGCACCAGATTTAGAAGCGTGCGCAATGAGAATAAGGAGGCAAGCGATTGCGTTGCTTTCCTATGCAGCAGCACTATTGTTGCTGCCTCATTAATAAAACTGAAACCAAAACTTCAAAGGACGCTATAATCCTCGTGGAAGTCAATGGAGCGGCCATAGTTTGAACAGGCACAACCGGCAGGCCACTTACTGCCTCCTCATAATGACCTCTTGCGAAGCGTGGGGCAGCAAATGAGCTTGCGGGAGGCAGTTTATGGCCAGCGGCAACAACATGGAGTGTCAGAGAGCCACGCACCTCTCGTCCAGGCAACGGTGTTTCGCCATACGCTCGTCGTACACCAGGGCGGTTCGGTTCGGTGGCACTTCCAGGTTGGTTTTGGATCTCAGTGCCTCCACCTCCCCCTCCAGCCGTTCCTTGTCCTCTGGTGGGTGCTCGTAGTAGCCACTGCGTGTGGGGAACTTCTCGGGGCGGTGCACGCCCAGCTGCCCCCGGTACTCGGATCGTGGCAGATGCGAGGACCCAGCAACGGCTCCTTTCGTGCCGCTCGTGCCCTGGATGCGGAGGCTCTTCCAGTGGGGGCGCAGCACCGACACGCAGTTCAGCAGGGTTTCTGTCACACTGTATTGGGATCACCACCCCCATTACCCCTTCAATGACAGCACATATAAATACCCAGAATAAAATGTTTATCTGCTACCTAGATGTGCAAAAAACATTGAGAATAAGCTTAATCAATGAAGAGAGAAAAAAAAAAAGACATTTTGCGCAAACGTCTTTAGCAATAGGGTTGGAAAACCCCAGGCACACAGCTGAAAGTGGGAAAAATGGTTTCCAGCAGAACGTACCGACACGGACAGAAAGGGACGACGACACATGCTGGACTAGCAACTTGTCGTCCAGTGTGTCTTGTCGCCACTTTTTGTTCTTGTCAGAACGTTCTGCTGGAAACCATTTGTGCTATGTGCAACCAATGAGCTCAGGCAAACATTATTCTGGAAGTGGGCTTCACCCCAAGCCACCTATGGCTTTGTTTGGAATTTGTACAGATAGCTCTCGTCATACGTGAACTATAGCTGTACATTTCATTTGCTTTGCATCACGTGTGTGACACCACTGAAGCTGAACATCACGCATCAGTCTGTCTCCTCTGACCGTGCTTTCAAAAGAAAGCGAGTCGTGTGCCGAACCTCTACCTCATCCTGTGTTCCTGCTCTAAAACAACAAATGATGCTTGCTGCCTGTCATTCAGTGTTGGCTGACGACATTAAGTAAGAAACTTCGTCAAGAAACCGAAGCCCATTAAGACAACAAATTTTTTCGTCAACAAATGGTTAAGGTGACAGAAAATGACTTTAAAGCCAGGAAACAAAGGCACAAGGAAGAGAGGCACATAGAGCCTTAAAAGGGTTTAGGAGGGCTGCATACAGAAGTTCTCGAGTGCCAGCGAAGCCAGCGGTCACAATCGAGAAAGTCAAACAGGAACTGAGCTTGTGGTGAGGTGGTACAGTTAAACCGCATTATAAAGAAAAGTGCAAAAAATTGCAAAATATCTTGGCATAGTTTAAATTGCACGAGAAAATCATTTAAGGCCAGCACGACATTGTCAGATACTATGTTGTGCTGGCCTTAAATGATCAGATACTATGTCAGAGCTGTCGACTTCTAAATCTTTTCTAATAGGCTATGACGACGCCTACCTCACCATGTGGAACCCACAGCACTAATGAGCATTGCCTCCGAGGCTGGTGGAATGCATGTAGGAATGGTTTCCGAGATATTCGATACACTAGGTGCACCACCCAATCTCAGAGGCCATGCGCTGCAGGTTGCCATTCATCGTTGTGCTGACAGCAGTGCTCTCGGTACATTTGATGTGAAAAATTTTATGCATATTACTAGTGGGTCATTCCACGCCAAACATCCCAGTTGTTGCGCTCAACCCTCTCCTGATTCTATTCCAAAAATTGTGGTTAATAATTTTGGTTTACTATTTGCCCTCGTAAACTACTTATGGAAGAAAACTTTTTTTCTGTCTCTTAGAGAGATTTGAATGTTGTCGTGGTGGGCAATAGCTGGGTTGTGAATAAACATCCGCAAAATACAATACTACACAGAACGCCTTAAAAATCTGCTGGTAGCTGGAAAAAGAATTGTGCATTTTTATTCCTTCTCACTGACGGCTGCTACTCTGTCTCACAATGTGCTTTGTGGTAAAGCAATGCGGCGAATTCTGCACCAATCTTGACCATTTTTACATAATTCTCCCACCTTTACAGACACAATACAACTGCTTAATGTGGCGGGACAGTTGGTAGTAAGTATATCAAAAGAGTATTGAAGTCAATGGGCGAGTAGTTTTGAAGTTGAAGAGGCGCAAACATTAAAAAATGTGCTAAATGCCTCACGTTCAGGTACAGAAGCACACTAGTCCCAGAAGCACACCACTCCTGTTCCGCAGACAGCCGGGGGCCGTACTAAACCTAGCTCTGAGAGTGTTAAGGCCAAGCCACATGTACGCATGCCGGCGTGCAAAAGCTTATGCCCATTCACCTTGCATTCGCCACGCCTCACGAGGAATGAGTTTGAACCTACGAGACGTGCGCCTGCACGTGCCCACCTGGCTCACCATTTTCACCTTGGTAGACATTGTTTCGTATTTTTGTGAGACAGCCAGAGCACCGACATTTGACTGGAGATGGCATCTGTGTTGGTATAGCGCTTCGATGCGTGCAATCTGTCCTGCACCGTCTGCGCATGCGTATGTGTGCGAGCTTTCACGCACCGGCATGCGTATGTGTAAGTTTGGCCTTTAGGCAGCACCACACACGGTCATGGTAGCAGACGTCATCGCATGCACCACATGGAGATTGAAGGTTCGGCTCCCCCCCACTGGCAGCAAGTTGTCCTTTCTCATAATTTAATTTTCTCTGCATTTCTGCATTGCAATTAAATAATAAACACAGTTAATTACTCCTACTTTTTTTTCTTAGCTTCACTGCTGGCTTCACATGGTTGTAGATGTACAACACAATTTAGGCCAGCGACAAAAACAAAGTGGTGGGTAGCAGAAAGTTGACAAAATTGTGGCGTCAGTTGCCTTTGCATGTGGGGTATTACTATATACATCAATTATTATTACAATACTCTATCAAACATGTTGCACCAACAAGGCCAGCAGTAAATCATTGCTTGCTGTCGTCCTAAAACCATACCCTTACATTCACACTGTGGCCAGAAAAAAACAAAAGATTTCCACCTGTCACTGACGTGGCCGAATGGTTGCGGCAGGCTTGGGCAGGGGTCCCCCAACAAAGTGCGCAGGGTCATTGCCACGCCTTCTGCCAGGGATGGTATGCAGTAACCGCCCTGTACAGAAACAACACTGCAGAACTATGTCTCAACATCTTCACCCTTGAAAAAATTGACTGAGCTTGCACCGGCTGTGCTTATCTCCCGTCGACAGATGTAAGCAGAATATACTACTCTGTTTTCATACATAGCAGGCAACTATGCGGAAGCTGTACACAAGTAGTGTAGTCATGAAAGTCTCGCGGTGCGTGTTTCGCAATGCAGTTGTCTTAGACCCGCGACACTTGTTACGGACGACTCACTTTATGTATATTAAAAACTACAACTCGTGCACGCAAGGTTACGTCAAATGGCGTATTGTTTTGTGTACCTTCGCGCTTCTAGTACGCGACATACTACCGTATAAACCGGAAAATAGGTCCGGGTGGGAATATAGGTCATTCCCTTACCTCAAAAGTAAAAAAAACGCTTAACCTTGCACACGGCCACGCAACACTTGATACAGCGAAGCTGGGCGATCGTAGCCCAGCATTTTCCTGAAGTTCGCTGCGAACTTTTCATCTTATTACTCATGATGATGATAATTTCTTTTCGCGCGTCTCGGACTTACGCCCGTCACTGCGCGTTGCATAGTGCAGCTTGTAACACCGACACCGCATTGCAATGCCGACAACGCTTTCCAGCAGACCCACTCTGTGAATGGGTCTCTTTCTCTCTCTCATAGTGCGCAAAACCTCTTCTTGACCTCGCAGAGCACGAGTGCGCGAACGTGCCAGCTGTTGACGAAGACAACGACACTCGAACGCAATCATATGGCTCGCATAAATGCACGTTCTGCAAGCGTGGCTGTATAGCCTAGTGGTTACCACGCTCGCCTTGGGATTGTGGGCACGCGGGTTCGAAGTTTATTTTCTTTTATTTCTTGATATGAAGAAAGAAGAAGAAAAAAAAATTGGCAAGACAGGTTTATGTATTTTTAACAACGGCACTGCAGCTTTGCAGAGAATTGACTGCACTGTCGCAAGTACCAAGCGTGCATGAAGCTACCACACAAAGTCTGCAAGTACTGTATGACGCTGTGTATGCACCATATGACACCAACGAAATTATGTTTTCTGTGGGTTGCACGCCGACAGTTTTTCTTCTTGTGCCCGCCAACATCACACGGCTCCCCCCCCCCCCCCCTCCTTGTTTTTTCAGGAAACGCCACACTGGCACCGGGCAGCCATGTTGCCATTCGTTTCGGTGAAGTCTACAACTTTGATTTTGAACCCTGCTGAAAACTGTTTCCACGTATCGCTACTCATCGCTAACCAGAAAAGAAAATCACACACGAGGTCAATCGGGCACATGCACACAAGAAAAAAAAAAAAAGAAAACACAGCGATAAGGAAAAAAAGTTACAGCAATTAACATTGGATATGGATACAGCCTTGGCTATGCATTTGCCAACAGGCACGTCCTGCCCGTTGTAGGCTGCCAGACAACTCATATTCTGCTAAAGACCACCACATAAGACGAGGGGTGACTTCAGCCTGTTTCTTTCAAGGAAATATCTTGATTTATATTCAGGCTTGTACGGTATAGTCTGGTCGCGAGTGCAAGCAGGGGGGTGAAGTGGCCACTTGCCGCAGAATTGTGGCAACTAAATCTGCCGCACCTTTCATGTAATAATTACGTCATATTTTGCAACATGACAGTCTATGAGACTAATGTTACGTCAGAGTGTATGTTGCCTTCCAATACCTTTATTTCATACGCAGCGCACTATATTTTGCTTTTATGTGAGCAGTGAAAGAAAACTCTCTAGCTTTGACAGTGTTGCCTGCTATGTATGAAACGAAGTACAGCTGGTGCTTTAGAGCACAGACGGAAACAGAATCTAAAACCACTCGTGCATAGATTTAGGTGCCCATTAAAGAATCCCAAGTGGTCGAAACTAATCCATGCTGCCTCTCGTAGCTCCTGTGCTGTTTTGGGATATCGAACATCAATCAATCAATGAAAAGATAAGCACCTACCTCAAGCACAACACAAACACGCCCTCCTGCCAGGGCCATCAGCGGGTGGACTAGGTGAGCGTAGGTGGCCGGTGACAATCGCATGAGACCCTGCGCGTGCCGCAGCAAACTCCAAATGTTCAGAACTTCACCTCTAGCTCCAAAAGCAACTTAGTGAAACAACGTGCTCCACACCTGACATACCGCACTATTGCACATACTGCATTACCTCGCATAAGGCCTCAACTCGCTAAGGCCCAAACTACACTTTGGCCACACACTAAAGGGGCCATGACATGGTCGTTCAACTATTCTCAGTTTATTATTGAAAGTAGAGCAGGCAATATGGTTATGCGCACACAAAAAAAGATGGGCTCTCAGCGCACCTGCTAACTTGAAATATCAATTTTATATCGCTGCCACAAGATCACAAGAACAGCGCAGCAAGATCATCGCAGCTGCATTGCGGCCAAAATTATTTCAATGAGGTAATAAAAAAACAGTGCAAACCTGAGATGGCCTGCAGAAGCTATCTATCTTAGCATGACTGCTGAAATGCACACGTGAAGAACAGAAACCATGCGTATACAAGCACAGTGACCACGCAAAACTCCAACTTCATTTCATAAGCCATCAGTGTTTACTGACTTTTGCAGAGTTCTCAACTCTGACTTAACATGCAATGCATAACTCAAAATGGAAAATTTGATGTCACGACCCCTTCCCAGAAACCCAGATGGTGGAAATTTAATCTCGAGCCACCCCAACCTGCGCGGCATCTCTCAGAGCTCGTGCGTGCTTTAGGACATTAAACACCGTAATCCATTTTTGCTCACCTCGGGGCATCCAAGAGCGGCGTCATAGCCAGCCGAGACCAGCACCAGCTCTGGCTGGAACTGCAAAAGATTGATCATCGGCTTGGAGGCCGATGCTCTTGGTGGCGAATGACAAAAGTGCCAGAACTGACCTCGTAAGCCACCGGAAGCAGCAACTGGTGCCAGATGGCCAGGTAGTCGGCATCCCCAAGGCCCACCTGCGAGCACAAGTCGCACACATAAACTAGTCATTCACAGTCATACCTACAAGACTACTTTTGGTGACAAACCTCCCATCGAAGCTGGACTCATTTACATATCAACATGAGCAGCACGAGCTGTGGCAGCATACTTTTCAGACATATTCTGGACAAGAGATACCAGAGATCACCAGTTAACTATTTCCAGTGTTAACTGATACTATCCTCAAAGGAATGTAAGTTAAGGCAAGCTCATCTTAAAAAAAAAAAAAAAAAAAAAAAAAAACAGACAGACACGTTCACATCCTTTATACTGGCTCGTGTTATTTTCCGTGCTAGAAGGCTAAAACGAAACTATCCTATGCCAGAGAATTTCCCAGCCTCATCACTGCCTCCAATCCTATAGTGCACCCAAGTGAAAGTCCCTTCCATCGGAACCCCATTCGTTTACTTTATTACACCAGTTACCTGTTCAATGCAATAAACAAACTGCCCGAACCCCCCCCCCCCCCCCCCCACTCCTGCCTCTCAATCTCAACTAGTCTATCGCCTACCTTCATTTCACCGATCATCAACACCACTGTTTTTCCATCCCTAAATGTTATGCCTACTATATTTAGTTTCACTGCGGATTGTGCAGCCCTTAGCGTCTATCCACATTTCTTTGTCGACCTTCAAGTTTCGGCTCCATATATTTTTTAGTACTAGCAGAATACTGTTGAACCTCAATGTAACAAACTGTTGGATAAGCAAGGTAAATAAAATATTTTCTCAACAATACAAGCATGCCACAATTATATGCTTATAACGAATACTGGATGTATAGGGACCTGAAGCCCCTACATATATATGTTGCATGTTTGAATCATGTCAAGGTCAACGGGATATAGGGACAGAAGTGAAATCCTATAGCTAAAGGGCATGTTATAGGGAAAGCAGACACATAGGCGACCGGTGCGAGCAGCAACCAGAGGCCACTGAATTATTTCTAAGAGTGTGCGGCTGCATGCTGCCCAAGCACAGAGCAGAAGCGCTACCAAATGGAGCTGCAGAACGAGGAAGACAATAATGCTACTTGAGAAGTGATGAAGGTAATTTTGTGTTGGAACGATTTCGTTAAAATGAGGTTCAGCAGTGCGTACATATGTAGACGCGACCGTAAGACTCGCGGGCTTAATTGAGATTCTCTTACAAAGGACCTACCTGGTTGAGGGGCACGTTTATGTTGTAGCCTGCACCAGCACCCTTGCCCACATAAGGGAAGTCCGACTCTCGCAGTTCGGGCCAGAACTCACCGTGTTCGTAGCGGTGCACGGAGAAGTACAGAACCCTGCACAAGATGCACGGCGGAAGGCTTAGGAACCTGCCTCCTGTTGATCATTATTACATTAAAACTCACAAAAGAAGAACACACAGAAACAAGAGACGAGCATTGGCAACAACCTTCACACGCACACTGTGGAGTCACTTGGCTTTCTACGTGTTCCTCAATGCTAATCCTCCCCACACAACTCATGCAACTCTGGAGGTTCGCCTTTCCCAGATAACGTAGCACACGCGATGGGAAGACCAGGCATTGTAGTTACGTGGCTACGATGAGGGATGGTGCGAGTGCTCCGCTGCTGACGCCACCTGACGGCATGGATGGCTCTGATGCAAAGCGCGAGAGGTAGTTACTTCCGCCTCTTTGGCTTGGGAATGCTGTCACGTGCAGACCGTCTGCGCAGTCATTGGCTCACTTCACGGGCCTGTCCCACGAAGGGCTTCCCATTTGGCTTCAAAGCATGGCACCAGCACTGATGCACACAATCACTTGTGCGCACTTTGACTGCACCTCGGAGCAACTTGGGCCTCCGAGTCTAACACGGAACCTTCACAACTCCAAAACATAGACACAAAACAGTTAGTATATAACCTGTATACAAATGTTAAGGTGTGTGCATGAAATGCTCTTTTATGTGAGCATGTTTTATCTAAGTCCTTGAATTACACGATGGATCGTACACTTGCACACATCAGGGTGTCTGTGGGAAACAGCCTAGGCTGCAACTGTGGCGTCCTGTATGTCATGGCCCACAGCAGGCTAGGCATGGCGGGCCAAGCAAGTTATGCAGTCACAGGTAGTCACAGTTAAGTCTCTACTAGTCATTAGAGAGTTTTAGTGGGTCCAGTATTTCGGTAAACGCAAGAAGACTGGGTGTTTTACTGGATGAGCGGAGGCGCAAACGTGAACAACCTGCACATTGCAGCCACCTGGTGGTGCAGAGCTCAACCAGACAAGCACAGATCTAATATTGCAGTAATCAAGTGTATCCTACTTTGCTGACGGAAATTTACACCAGCAGCAAAGTAACATAGGCTTGGTTTCAGAAATATTAGCTCTATGTTTGTCTGGTTGAGCTCGGCACCACCAGGTGGCTACACCTTGGAAAGCCGTTCACGCTTGCGCCTCCGCTAATCCGGTAAAACGCCCAGTCCGCTTGTGTTTACTGGAATACCAGTCACGCTAAAACTCTCTATTATTACATTGCAGAAGTGGGAGATAATCCACCCTGCCAGCAAGACTTGTGTAATAGTGTTCTGCTCACAGAATATTCAACATCTTCCGTGTCTGCACATTTACGTGGACCCCTTAGCTGTGTGGACACCAGCCACTCTGCTTTTAGCAAGGTTCGGGTTGTGCCAGAAGTGTTTACATGAGCGAACTGTTTGCTATTAGCTTCCAAATATGTGCAAACACATCACAAATCTCTGATGACACCACGCACATATTTTGCACTTAGCATGGATGGCAAAGCCAATAAATTGAACGATGGTAGCTCAGTGGTTAACATGTCCAGCTACCAGCTGCAGCTGTATGCACCAGCCTGCATTCAATGTGCCGCAACACTGGTATGCAAAGTGTTGTTTTTCTTTGCCTTATGGTGAACACACGAAAGTTGTTAGCATAAATGAAGCACCATGTTGAAAAAGACCTGCACAAGGTGAATGAATAAAGCATGTCAGACCACAGACCTTGCCTGCAAACAAAACAAAATTTGCCAACTCATCTCAGGTGATACAACTGAGCTGGAATAATTGTGCACTTGGCAATTTAGAGTTCAGGCAATTAATTATACAAGTAATACATAATTCAAATTTCTCAAAATTTAAGGTATATTAAAAATTGAAAAATTCTTGCTTTCTTTTTTGAGAAGAATCTTATCTTAACAGCATTTTTAGAGCTTGCAGGGAATTATTTCATTCAGTAGATCTGCGAAGTAACAAATGCTATGACAGGGCGGGCTCACCGGGGGTCCTCGTAGAAGGCGTACTGGGTGGCTTGGCCGTGATGCACATCCCAGTCCACAATCAGAACTCTGTAAAGCACATGTACAAAAGCAGGTCATGTGCTGCTTGTGAAAATAAACAGGTAGTTTCGTCGCTTTCCCGGGTCCCATCAGCTTGTTGAGTGTTTTATCACAAGGTGGAAAACAAAACTAGCTCACAGAGGAGATTTATAACAGAACACGGAAGGAAGAAATGGATGAAGGCAGTACAGGAACACAGGTGCACTGTCTTTTACTTTCAAATTCGAAAAAAAAAAAAAAAAAACGCAAGAAAGCACACAGGCTTTGAAGACAAGCACTTCAGTGATGCTACCAAAAAATGAATGCTGCGATCGTATGCATCTTTGAACTACTTGTTCAAATGTGTAGCTTCGCCGCAGCCTCCCATATATTTTTCATTTCTCGGAGATGCCATAACCTGGAGAAAGTTACATGGTGCCACTTTCCCAGTACAGTTGACTTGCGTTGATTCAATCTGAAGGGACAGACAATATTGACCAAATTATCCAGCAGGCCGAATCAAAGAAAAGAGACATTAAAAATGTCCAAATACACCACTGCTTCATTTGGCAGTGTTAGCCCGATGCCATGCCAAAAATGTGCGTTTTCGGAGGAAGAGTACGTGTCTTCGATGCATTCACCACACTGTAATGGCCCGTTCAGACTGAGAAATTTCCGGTCGGTGACAACGTTGGTGACCAAAAAAGCTATGTCACATGACAGAAAAAAGCCCTTGTCACATTGATCGGTCCGAGACTGGTTCTCGTCAACATAAAAAAAGATATCACTAGTCGCAAGCCAATCAGAACGTGGGATTACGAGAGAATGGAGGGAATACGGGTGGAAGCTGCTTGCGGTTGTAAACATCCGGTAAGCTATTTTGCAAATGGCACAGGCATGGACAATCGCATCATTGTTTGCCAGCGTATTTGCTGGTGTTTTGTGCATTCGTGCCATGCTTCATGCGAAGAGAAGTGTCCAGGACAAGTGTACTGGGCAGAACATGGACGTTTTGTAAACTAAAATACCTGTGGATTAAGCATGCAAGTGTATTTGCATTGTTGGTACGATTCAAATCGTTCTTTCACTGCGTGTACGTAGCATTTTTTTTTTCTCTGCACTGTTGTGTAGGAGAAAATTAATGTGATCACTCCATTACAAAATTCATTGCTTTGCGAAGTAAGAACGCGGTTTATCCTGCACTGTGTGTATGTAAGTGTGGTGCAATGCAACTGTGGAGTGCTAACGACGTTTTGCTTTTACGTAGCGAATAGTCGAGACCGGCAGTACAGTCATGCACACGCTATAGCTGTGGGCCCACTTAACACGGCATTGTTGGCTAGCACATCGTGGCTGTAGCTCCCAAGGCTACAGTGCGTGTGTACGATGCTAAAGCGGCAAGAAGCCAAACGAGACGCGAGTGCGATTTGTGATTCTTATGGTAGCTCATTACCACATTTGCCTCCGTAACATAATGCCTGCGATTGTTGTGTGTGCAGCGTATTTCATTTTTCTTTCTTTATAGACACATACGAAATGCATTAACCATGAATTTGGAACAAACCTGTGAGATGTGACTGGACGACTTTCAGCGCATCTTGTGAGAGTTTGCAGGTAGCAATGAGCATTTCATCGCATGCGATGAGAGATTCGGTCTGAATGCGGCCCTTTTGTCGCCAACTATCACACGGGATCTCACACGACAGAAAGTTCCTCGGTGTGAATGCGCCTTAAGTGTCGCCAAGACAATGTCGCTATTGGGATTAATACAGGGGTGGTGCACATGCGTTCTCACTAGTAAAGTTAGATACATAATTTCAGGATCCGAGATCGAATTACCCCAAAAATTTAATTAACTGGAGTCGAAATAATGGAAGTCTACTGTATTTAGTCACACCTTACAAGCAAGGTTGGGGTCGCATCAACCTTCTAGAAGCAGAATGCAAAAATAGCAGAGAAAGTGCCAGAGTCACTGAGTGACCATGGCACAGGAGCAGGCAATTCAGCATAGACATAAGCAACATGGGAGACATGTGACTTCACCATCATCTGCCACATTTGCCCCTTCTCTATTTGTCCATGATGACACATAAATTTTTGTGGCAAAGGTATAACCAAGTTTTTTAACTTTAACGGTGAGGTACATAAGAGACGTTTTGGGGAATAAGATGTACCATGGCTTTAGAGAGGCCTAAAATTTCCTAGTTGTATAGGTGCCTAAAAGATAGTCACTTAGAACAGGGGTAGCGTACATTGAAATGTGCGTTGTGTGGTGATACCATAGGTTTCCGAATTGATTTGGTATCTGCTTACTGCTTTAAGGGCCCGGGTGTGCCCAAAGATCATCAAATGGGGTGCGTTGCACCTGATCATGATTAACCAGGTTAAATTGTAATAGCAGATTATGAGTATTGATACTCGTCCTTCTCTGCACCATCTTGCGCTACATTTTACAGCACGGATAATTATTCAGAGAAAAAAAAAAAGAAAGACAAGAATATTAGGCCGCACCTTTTCAGGTGGAGGTCGTCGACTGCATGCTTCGCCGCCAGGGCCACATTGTTGAAGAAACAGTAGCCGCAGTACTCGTTGCGCATGGCGTGGTGGCCAGGTGGACGAACCAGGGCCATACCATTTCGTACCTGCACACGAGACGCTGTCTTGTACAACGGCCCCCCCAAGAGAGGCTCTTTCTCTCCGGGAATGTACAATTGTTTGTGTGTTTAGTGCATCAATTTCATGTGCAGCTTCTTGTGTGAGCGACACTAAATCAAACAACAGTAAAACCTATATGGTACATTTTTCACGGGATTGTAGGGATGGAATGCAGTAACTGTGCAAACATACTGCACTATTGTGCTCAACATTGTTAGTGTCTTGGGCATCTAGCATCAGTGATATTATAAGCGGGAAAATGTATTCCCACTTACATTCCTTACTGTTATGCATTCCTGGCTGTTATGTGTCCTTTTTCAGCGGTCCCGTGAAAAACCTCGATCTAACGAAGTTGCACTTACAGCGAAAAACTTTGTTATATCGAGAATTTCGTTATATAGAGGTTTCGTTAATTCAATACAACTAAGATGGGGCAATAAAGATAGTTACATCGCAAATTTCGTTAAATCGAGGTTTGCTGTATCGAAGTTTGACTGTATACCAAACGTCCTCCCCACCACATTTGGGTATTGCAAACAGGCAAGCGCGATGCGTAGATAATCAAGCACCGACTGTCGCATCTCTGAAGTATTACTCCGACTGGCACACATCATGAAAACACCAAGAGTCCAAAACAAAGCAAGAGCGACCACCTTTTTCTGCCATGTTGTAAAGTTCTGTAACCTGTGTTTGTTACAGAGCCATTTCTGCGCTTCTGAGACAAGCAAAAAACATAACCAAGAACGACACTTTCAAAAAAAAAAGAAGGAAAGACACCTGCCTTTCCCTGGACGACAGCTGTCACAAGGTCCTTGGTGCAGCCCGCCGCGAGCAACGCCAGTTCGTACGTCCTCTGTCAGCAAAAGTAAAAACCAGTCTTGGCAAAGTCGGCCGGCTTGATTGCAGCAACCTCATCTCCTTGCACAGCTACTGCTTGAGTAGGCCGTAGAAGATTAGGTGAAACATATGCACAAAGTACGGCAGGAGTCTCAAACAAGTGACCTGCAGACCACTTGTTTGTTGACCCACATGACATTTCTGAGTGTTCACTTCCTTTCCAATGAATTCATCTCGCGTTCAAATACGATATATACATGCAAATCTAACGCATATTTTCCTATCTACATGAGGCGAAGCTTTCTTGAAGTGGTTAATTAAAACTTACCTGTCCACACCTAATCCCATCGATAGCCCGCTACCAACGGTTGCTAATTGGTATTTTGCCACTTTCCAGGTGCTCTCGGACAACTAGCGCCATTTATTGAGTTTTTGAGGAACTATTTAGTCAGTTTGGCCTTTACTGTTTTCTTTTTTTCACTGCACATGGCTTTTTAAAGCGCTTTTTTATTAAAGAAGGTATAGAAACCTTCACTTTAATAAAGGAATTAGGTGCTCGAACGCGTAGATTTGCTGTGCTCGGGATCTTAAAGTACCATTTGTTGTTTCACAACGTAATTTCATGAAAAAAAAAAAAAGGTGGCCACCGGCACAGATTGGGCTACACATAAGCCGATTCCAGATTCATTACCAAAGTTCAATATATGATTCAGTGTGCAGTTCAGATAATTGTGATATTGCATTGTTTATTTCAGAATTTGAAGCTTGATGCTTCAGTTTTTTTTTTTTTCAACAACCTTTCTTTAAAAAAAAAGCAAGAATTTATAGGCAGAACAAAAAAAAAACGTCCCAACAGTGGACCGATTTTAATTCAATTCTTTTACATGCAACAAACTCAGCAAATTTGGTGCCACGAATGATAAAAAAAAAAAAAAATTTTCTGTTCCTCTGCACTTAAATAGGAGTGCATGAGCTAAAGCTTTTCTCTTAATCACGAAAGATCAATAAAACAAATTCTGGGGTTTTACGTTCGAAAACCGCAATCTGATCACGAGGCTTATGATTACGATTCCGTAGTGGGGGACACCCAAATCAATTTTGACCACCTGGGGATTCTTTAACATGCACCTAAATCTAAGTACACGAGTGTTTTTGCATTTCGGCTTAACTGAACTACAACACCTTAAACTTGGCCGCGCAACGCCGTAACCACTGGGCTACCGCGGCGAGTACATCATGAAGGACCAACGAAATACGATACCGGGTGAATGTAGATCGAGTCGAAGCGCGTGCACAGGGCCTCCAGAGCATCGGCATCCGTTTCTCCGTGCGTATTCTTCAGCTGCTCCAAGAGTGCTGGTCTGCATCAAACGCAGTGCTGACTGTCATAGGGCATTGCTTCACCAACCTCACAGATCCCCCCTGCCAACTTCAACAAAAGATCGCTTTTTTTTTTTCATCATTCACACCACCAATAAAAAGGAAATCAGGGTGGCAAAGGCAGCACTGTAGTTCGTCATTATACCTTGCAACCGTGGCGTTGCTCCCGAACCTTGAACCATGAACTTGACAAGTTCTGCATTGCTTGAAGCTTACGAGTACGTTCTCCGCCAATACAAAAAGAAAGCACTTCATCTGTGTTCAAATAGTGATCCTCACAAACGTGCAAGTCAGAACCTCATTCACAGTGATTTGTTATGTTGTTCACCTGTTGAAGAATCCCACTCGTGAAACTTTTCCTCATTACAAGGTGCACCAAATATTTCCCAATATTTTGCCATGAGATAGAAGAAGGTGTTAGGATTGTCAGAAAAAGAATTAATAAAAATAATCTATTGACTACGTAAATTCAATGCCGCGTCCACCCCCCCCCCCCTCACCGTAATTTACCATTTTTTTAGGTTTTTGGGTGATACGAATTTCAGGCGATCAGAATTTTTTTGCCATCCCGGGAGATTCATATCGTCGAGATTCTACTGTAGTACATTACGCTTCCTTGTTACCCGTTAATAAGTTCCCGGAAAACACAATATTTCCGCCACCATATTCAGTACATCGCCAAACTGCAATCAAATGATACTTTTTCCGGCTGCTAGATCCCACATGAACAAGAAAAAGCATGAAGCAGACATGATCAAGAGCAACACTTGCATGCTATGGCAGCTTCCTCGCAGTGCTCGCCCACCCGTGTGACGTGAAAATGCCGGCACGCGCCCAGTTTCATCTTCTTTTACTAGCAAGTCACTCGTTGCATTCACAGCTATCGCGCCCCCAAAGCTATCGCGATAAGCATCTTCACAGCGTCTGTCACATAGTGCCGTCGGAACCCTACTGCACGCTTTTAATAAGCGATTTCACAAACGCACAGTCGTTCCCTGCTGCATGCGGCCCAAAGTGAGTGGCATGTTTCACCCTGGTAGCATCGTATTCTGGCATCACCAACCAGCTTGATTTCGTTCCCGTCACGAACACGTAATTTTAAAACAACAAAGCGAGTCTCGGGTTGCTCGGGCCCCGCCAGCTGGAGGCACAGAGGTGTTTCGTGCCGCAAGGACCCTCACCGAGTAGAAACATCAAAACTTACCACCAAAGTGACTTAGCCCGAAGAAGCTGCCAACTCAAGCCGAATTTGAGGAGTACAAACATAAAGCTTGCCAAAGTGACAATACAACAACGCGTAAGCGTCTCTCATGCCTGACCAGCTGGGCATGCGATGGTGTCTCATGCTTCAACGATTTGCGCAACACTTCGCATTACGTAGATGTCAACTAGAGTTGAGTCTGCCAAATTTTTTAATGACTTTGGGTTGCATGTTTTCCCCATTAGTATGTTTTTCTCAAGTATATTTGCCAAAACCTATGAATGAGGTTATACTGTAGATTTCCTGCCTCGGAATACACGCCATTCGCCATGTTGAAGGAAAAACCTACATTAACCGTGTTTCTAACTCTCATGGGTGCAGCCGACTGTATCTAACGTTTTAAGAAACAGAGTTCTCCTTAACCAAATAGTTTCAGAAACCACACACCAAAATATAAAATCAGCTCGCTTCCCCATTCGAGAAACAAAAAGAATTCAGTTCACGTCACGTCAAACAAATTCGCACACCCTTAATCACACTCTTTCGTTGTTTTCATACTCTAAAAATTTCAAGCAAGCCAGCGTAAGCAGGGCAGACACTCACTCGTGCAAAGGCAGAATATCAGCTTCCTCAGCCATGCGAGCCTGCAATGCAAACAAAGGACTTCACTTACATAAACTGGAGCATACAGTCATCAATGTGAGAATAGTGCTTCACTTTGATTTAAAACAGCACACATGAAAACCAGGACAGATAGATAGAACGATACACGAACACCACTATGTGTCGTTTTAGCTTTCTGTTCTTGTATTTATGAGCACCGTATTATATCCAAATGAAGCAATCAGGGGAACCAGAGGGCTCGATCTATCGTAGCGACAATCAATCAAGGAGCATGTACTTTCGTGAGCAAATGTAAAAAACTTCCCAGAATTTTTTTAACTGTGACTGGAAATTACTTTACAGAACAATCACAGTTCAGCACAGTCATATGCCAGAAGTACATTCTCGACTAGGAACCAATTTTCAGTCCTTCACTAGTTCATGCAAAAAATGCAAGCCAAAACCGAAGGGGGGGTCTGCCGCTTTTGTACACACAGGCAAAGCTGGCATCGAAGGTTTACAGACCACGGGATTAGAGAAAAAGCTATTTCCACAATATGGCATTCAAATTCCGAGTCTTTACTAATATGCGTGGACAAGATGGTGTGACATAGCTTTCCTGGCTACAATCAGAAACTCCTTGGAAATTCAATATTTTCTCAGATCACACGGTCCGTAAACTTTTGATGCCAAACGTGCATGACAGTATGGCACACATGCAATCAAGATGTGATACACTGTGGAATTGTCGTCGAAACTCACGGGTATACGGAAGCAGCGGTCGACCAAGCCATAGTCGACGCAGCGCTGGTAGCTAGCCGTCAGCCGTTCGGGCCGCTCTGGGTGCTGGCTGTCCCACAGGCTGAGGTGCTCTGCCATGCGTTCATCGTAGATCAAGCCTGTGTCTTCGCCGAAAGGCACCTATAAAGTCGTGTTATACATTAGTCTGCAAATTGCACAACTGGCATGCACAGGACTCTACAAGTGAGTCGTGGTGAAGCAGTGCTCAAGAACGTGTGGTACCTAAACAGACTAATTGCATAAACCTGATAGAATTGATTGGCAGTTATAGATAGAAGAGCATTTGGCAAATCAGTTCTGCGGACGCCTGCAAGTTGGAGGAATGGTCATGGAAAAAGAAAACTGTCATCCAGTGTCATCCTTTGCACCTTAGTGCGACATTCGGGCGCAGGACAATTTTTTTTCCCTTTTCATGAACCTTCCTCCAACTTGCGGACTTTTGCAGGAGAGTGTACCTGTGCTTTAAGTTGTCGATTAATCTGCCCTTGCTCTGCGATCTGCTAGCCTCCTGGTTAGCTCAGATGGTAAAACAACCGCCCCAAGAAGGCGCTTGTCACACATTCTATCCCTGGACGAGAAAATTTTTTCCTTCAACCGTAAAGCTTTCTTTGTGAGAAACCTGTCGAGCTTCATTCTAGCTTCATGCTGCAGTAGGGCTGACGAAAATTGGTCTCACTCACAGAGGAGCATTATTCTTGATGTACGAGACCTGGAGCGGTGTATTTCAGCTCCAGGTCTCCTGTCTGCAAAAACAAAGAAGCGTGGACACAAGGTACAACTTGCTATAAGCTCTGCAACAGCGCATTATGTTTTTACAATGTCCGTCCAGTCACTCTGCAAGACATAGGAGCCAGCGGTCTCCTGCGGCAGGGCCATGTTCCTAAACATTCAATACTTGTTGTTTCTAGAGCATGGACAACTTTCGTCACGGTCTGCTGCCACTCCTTTGATTTGGAATGATGAGATAAAAGCAAGCTGATGTGACCCTATTATGCACGTAAACTGTGACCAACTGCTTGGCAAGTGGCGAAGTGGTCTATTGTTTTGGCTTCACTAAGCAGGCACTGGAAAATACAGGAGCTTATGGTTGTCTACAAACCTGGGGGGGGGGGGGGGGGGGGGGGAATGTTATTTTGTAAGTGTCCACCTAGTGGACATATCCATTTCGACACGCCAGCCAATCAGCACTTACTGAGTACCCCCCTGACCATGTGGTTATGAGTTGGTGTAAAGGATGCCCCTAGGCTATCAACAAGCTGCACGTAGTAAACATAGGGGGCATTGCAATGCAGTGTGGAAAAGAGGCATCTAGGCTTTTAGGCAAGAGGAGCAGATTTCCCCCCCTATTTCTTTTAATTCCATAGCTCTGAAGAGCAACCTTCAGCACAGATTTTTGAGAATATGTCCTCGGGTAACAACCAAAAAAACTCTCACAATATGAGTTCGTCATAACTGCACTAGTGTGCCAACAAGCTCGTGTGAACATGTATTTTAATGTGGACAACCAGCTGCTTCAGCTACACTGAAACTGACGGCACCACCGTTTTCTCACCATGATGTGACATTTTGTGTTTTGCCAACGCCTCCTAAATAAAAGACGTCGGTTTTGTGTAGAGCTGTGAGAAGTGAAGTACATGACAGTAGGCTCGCCTAGGCCAATGTTGACATGGTAGCCGTAACAGATCTCAAAGACACATCATAAAGATGCAGCTGTCTAGATGTGTGGTTTACAGATAACCACACTTATGGTGGTTCGAGACTGTGCTTATGGTAAGCACAGTCTTGTCTGCATATTGCATGGTGAGGACAGTGTTAAGCTGAGGGATGTCGCTGTTACCATTAAAAAAGCTGGGGCCCAGGACAAATCGCCAAGGGAGCCAAGAAGATACATAGTGAAGCTATCAGAATGGTATCTTGTAGGCCAGTAATTACCACAGTCAGACGAAAAATTTTAAAAGATCCACCACAGGATAGGGCCTGTTCATATTGGAGGATCCAAGTTTCTGGGCAAGATATCCTGACCGTGAATTTTAAGGTAACTTCACAATTATCACTGAGCATTTTCTGAACTCCCGGTTTTCACCTATTATCACTTTCCTACCCCATTTAGCTGATCGCCGTGGTCTTGGACCGGCTTATCGCTATTGTCATACTTAAGACCACAGAGATATATTTTCTCTATGCGCTGATTACCCAACGACTGCACCACAAGCTTTCATGAAACGAATATAAAAGAAAGTAACGTTCGAGTACAAAAAAACAGCGGGACAAGCCGTTGATCTAATCGCTTGAGCCGACAGTAAAATGCTTCTAGACTACAACCATCTTTCTTGTCGCCGTTAGCCGTTCTATCAAACATGTTCGAGCGCAGCACCTATGTATAGCCATATAGTTTGCCGACAAGTGAACTCACCGCCGACTTGGCGGCATGATCGCCGTCACCTCCGTCATTTACTGCGGCCATCCTTCACTGGAGGGACCCAATGCACGGCGTGAAAAAACGAAATAATCGCACAGGGGGACCTCGTCGCCGTAGTTTCAGATTTGAAGGCGTTGCCGTTTCCTTCAGCGATGCCGCACAGCGCTCAGGATGCTTCCGCGCTGGGGTATTTTACGCGAGAACAGCAATAAACGCACAGATGTTGCCGCATAGCTAGGGCTTCGCAGGGCATGCGGCAGCAGCGGCCCACCACAGCATCCGATTGCTCTCAGATGCGTTTGTCAGTCAGATTGCACGTGACAAAAGTACACGTGACCGAAACAATCAAAATTCACGGACGAGTGTGAAACGAGTGTGTCAACGAACTCTGCAGGGCGCATTTTTCCAAAAATGTGGTCAGGTGGCGCTGTCGTCGGATTGCCTGCGGCGAGCCAGCCAAGTTGATAAAGCCCACTCGGAGCGGCTGTAGGTTGTTTGCAGCATTATCCGTCATTTTCTTAATCTGAGCCATTATCAGTGACTTCCAAAATGACGTGCACGCGTACATTTTATTTTAATTGTAGTGCATGCACTGGACGAGCTCGCAGTAGATTATCGCTACGTTGGGCACCGCGATGGGAAGACCATAGCGGGAAGACGTAAAGATTTGCCCCATTTGCCGACACGCGGCTCTGCGATTGGCACGTACGCTCATTTACGGCCTTCGCCATATGGCGAGTACTTTATTGCCGTGTCGGTCGCTCATAAAAGTGCCTGCACGTACACATATATATTCCATGTTTGCCGCTGTTTTGGTCTACGAATTTCTTGACGAGGACTTCGCGCTCGCAATAAAGGGTAATGTGGCATTAATTAGGTCCGGTAAGATGATTAATTACGCTTGATTCCGGGAGAGGGGGGGGGGGGAGGCTACGCACCAGAAAATACCATATTCAAATAGCAAAATACCTTCCCAATGACGTCACAGATTTCTGCAATGATCATGGTAGCCATTGTTTTTTGCTAAAATGAGAAAATGATAACTTGCATTGAATTAGAGGAGAAACAGAACACCAGTTTGGACTAACTGGAAATTTCACTGAATTAAACCAGTTCGATTTTTAGTTGAATTTTTGAAGGTTGTTTACAGCCAATTTCACAAATACAGCGAGAACAGATTTCTAACATTGAGAGCCGTGTTGTGATCACACATATGAATGAAAATCAGGTAACTAAGGTAGGAAAATGCTCACCGTGTGGATCTCATGTTTTCATTATGTTTTCACCAACCAATTTCTTATATGTTAATAGGTGCCACTGTTCCTGCTTCAATACACGACACCAGGGTCTCCAGTGTGCCTTGCATAGACTGGTCGATCGGTCACTTACAGAAGCAAAGGTCTTCGAAGCCTTGCCTCGCATCTCATCAGCCCAGAAAGCCACCCAAGCTCTTCTGCAGTACCTGAAGGTGACAGACTTGTGTGCCCGGCTGTAGATATGCTGCACCTGGCTTGGTGCATGCGAATGTGTGATAAAGACTCGTGTCCTATCTCTTTCACTCCCCCAACAACCTCCCCATGAGTAGGGTAGCAAACTCCCCTCTCCACGTGTAGGGGTAGCAAACTGGACAAAGTCTAGTTAACCTACCTGCCTTTCCATCCCTCTCTCTCTCACAGCATGGAAAATAATTGCAGCAATCACGCCACATCCTATCAAAGGAAAGTGCCATTTATTTGGTCACGATGCTCAGACTGACTCTGTTATCGAATTCAAATCCTAGCCACCAACGCATGTTTCCACTCACCCATTTTAATCCTTTGCCCTTGACTTTCCCACTCCTGTCTTTGAAGCAACTTATCACCTTATGCAGGGTGTGCTTTCGAACGTCCGTAGTTACTTACCTAAAAAGGATATCGTGGAAGCTCTTCTTCAGGATAGTGATACTGACTTTGCCATCTTTACCGAATCATGGCTAACTTCGGACATCGAAAGCGATGAACTACTGCAGAATGCCACCTCATTCATTACTTATAGATACGATAGGACACGGTGGTGTATTGGTTTTGTTCGATCCAATATCGCCTCATGTTCCGTTGCGATTAACTGCAGCCTAGAGATTGTCTGCGTTAAACTGTCCCTCAAAACATGCATGAACATACTTATAGCATGTTATCGCCCTCCGGACTGTAATCACACCTTCACTAATGACCTGCACTCGGTTCTTGTTAATTTGACTTCCCGGTTCCCCAATGCCAATTACATCCTTTGTGGCGATTTCAACTTCCCTGATATTGACTGGAAGAACTTAACTACATCCTCACGATTATCCAAAGACTTCCTTCAGTTAACCCTATTGTTCAATTCTACTAAGACAGTCCACTCGCACACTCGGGGCTCTAACATACTCGATCTTGTTCTGGTCTCAAACCCTGACTTAGTTTCATCAGTGTCCCTTGTCATGGAACTAAGTGATCATAAAGCCATAACATTCCACTTATTAAAAAAAAACAGGTAATAAAAAAATATATCAGGAGCTACAACAGGCCAACTTTTCCGCAATTATCTCTGAACTAGAATCTTTCTATGAATGTTTTCGTCAATCTGCTTCTTCACGATCAGTTAACAATAACTGCTTGCTGTTCAAACAGCAAATTGAAAATCTAATTGATAAACACGTCCCTCTGATAGGCCTTCGAGGCGATGCAGGCAAGCCCTGGTATTCCAACTCTCTAAAGAAACTATCGCGCAAGAAAAAAAGGTTAGGTATATCGTGTCGCTCAGACATCGTCCTCCGCATCTAAATGGAAGAAATACTCAGCTTGCCTGCGCGAATATGCCGATCTTTTGAGGCACTCGAAACGCAAATTTCATCGTGAGGATCTAAAAAATATCATTACTGTTAACCCCCCAAAATTTTGGAGCATTTTAAAACCAAAGAATCAATCCCATGACATTGCGCTTGTTTATCCAGATGGCTCCGACGTTGCACTTGATCAGTGGGCTAATGTCATGAATTCCTATTTCTCGTCTGTTTTCACCTCCGAACCTGTTCATGATGTACCGGCGCTGCCTGGTCCAAATTTTGATGCAATGCCGCCGGTCGTGATCACAGTTGAAGGAGGAGGAGGAAACAACTTTATTTTGCTAATTTGGCACAGTTGAAGGCATTTTGTGCCTCATTAACAAATTAAAAACTTCGAGTGCCCTGGGACCTGACAATATTCCTGCAAAGTTTCTTAACAGTACTAAGGACGTGTAGAGTTGCATCTTGCAGATAGATTTTACACAGTCCCTTTTAGAAGGTGAAATTCCGCACAACTGGAAGACTGCGAAAGTAACCCCGGTTTTCAAAAAGGGCAACCGCTCAGACCCGTCAAACTATCGGCCCATATCGCTAACATGCGTTGCATGCAAACTAATGGAACACATCATATATTCCTAGGTCGCCAGTCATCTCGGTAATAATTCTTTCTTTTTCCACAAGCAGCACGGATTTTGCCCCGGGTTATCATGTGAAACACAATTATTCGAATTCACTATAGACCTTAACTTGAACTTGGATTCGTCTTTTCAGACCGATGACATTTACATTGATTTTTCAAAGGCATTAAATCGCGTAGCTCATCGTCGTCTCATGGCCAAACTCAGTTGTCTTAATCTTGTCCCGCTTACCTTGTCATGGATCAAAAGCTTTCTTTCTAACAGCGTGATCTCAGTTCACAGTTATTGGCGGTAAGCTATACACAGCAGCACAAGTAGTATCCGGCGTCCCTCAGGGATCAGTTCTTGGCCCGCTTCTCTTTCTTATCTTCATAAATGACTTGCCATCTGGAATAACGTCATCTATTTGCCTCATTGCGGATGATTGCGTTGTATATCGTCGAATCTCAAACAGTAGTGATCAATCATTATTACAACACGACCTAAACCCAATTGAAACGTGGTGCTCGCGCTGGTTGATGGAGCCTAATACCTCAAAGTGCAAATGCATGGTTGTTTCACACACAAAAAAAACTAATCTGATCTTTCAGTATTCCCTTAATTCTACAGCGTGTAGAATTAAGGGAATACTGAATACTATCGGTATCACATGCTAGCTTTTACCGATACCTAGGCGACCTCATTAACAGTAAGCTGACATGGTCGGAGCATATCTCGAATGTTGTAACCGATACCTCAAGGTCGCTAGGTTACTTAAAAAGAACACTACATCTGTACCACCCAGAAGTTAAAAAAATAGCCTACGAAACCTTCGTTAAGAGCAAACTCGAATATGCTTCTCCCATTTGGAGCCTCTACCAAGATTATTTAATTACCTCTCTCGAGTCGGTCCAAAATCGTGCTGCCAGATTTATTTCATCAAACTATAATACACACGTCAGCGTAACCCACATTAAATCATCTCTTGAACTACCCCCTTTAGCAGTAAGACGCAGAATCTTGCGACTCAGTCTGTTCCATAAGCTATATCACAACTTTTCTCACCTGCATGGTACACTGTTACTGCCACCCGCTCAAACTTCACGCCGCCTGTTCAACTCCAACAGCGTCCAATGCCTTCATGGTTCGACTCTTGCATTCAACAAATCGTTTCTTCCCGCAGCCATTGAAGACTGGAATTGCCTTCCCGAAGCAGTTGCTCTTGAGAGAAATCCAGAAAAATTCAGGCAGTCCTTAACTACACTCTTTGTTAAATAACTACGCATTCTTTGTTTTCTCACACCATTTTATGTTGCAGGCGTTGTCTAATAGAAGATATTGATTTACATTATGCTTTGTACACTTTGACTTGTATTTCAATGTCCGGTTGGGTGTCAATCTCTTATTATAAAGTATCTCGTCGTTTGTTAGCTTATTCCCAATTACTTGCTCCATCCCATCCTTGTGTTTGATCTTTTTTTGCCTTCTGTTTTCCACTGCTCATTACTGTACTTCATTATAAGTGAACAAAAATGACAAAAGATTTTTTTTTGTGCGCTCTGTACTTGTAACATAGTTGGTTCTTGGTTGAATAGCATTTGCTCCATTATATGTCAAGTCAATACTGTCCCCCCCCCCCCCCCTTTTATAATGCCCTGTTAAGGGTCCTTAAGGGTTAATAAATGATGATGATGAACAGTTATTCTAGAATTTGTCAAAGCAAAATTTTTACATTGCGCTATGTAAATCGAGTACAGCAAAGCAATCAAATGGAACACAGCTAAATGTCCACTTTGTCAGCAGTGGAGTTGCACCAAAGGCTGAGATTTCTTCATAAACTGAATGAAGTGTCGATAGCATCAACAAATGGGGGGGGGGTTAACACTGAAAATTTATTCATTTGTGTCAGCATATTCAGGCAACCACGCAAGCTTCAGCTTTTGGTAGCAGGTTAAATGATGACTGCCCAAGAATAATCATCTGTGGTGGCAGGTCTCCGGTTAATGCCAAGGTCTTGGACATGACCTGTAATCCATCTCACTATACAACTCCATGTACTTAATGCAACAACACAAAGAAAAAAAAGGGCCATTTTAGCCAACCAGAAAAGAGAACCCGAAGTGCGCCATTACATTGTCCTTCGCGCAACTCCAGACTTTATGGAAGAGTCATGGGAGGATTAGTGTCACACAATTTACGAACCCTCCTTCTAAATTTTCGGGAACACACAGCTGGCTCTCTTTACCGATTGGCTGACACAAGCCTCGGCCTTTGGTGCACTTGATATAGTTATAGTTTTCTTAGTGCCCCCACCAGCCCTGCAGTCACAGAGCCCTCGCTACTTGAAATGATGAAACTGCAGAAACCTTTATATGCACTAACTTCTACAACATCAGCACCTGTCAAAGGAACTTGTAGAACAGGTTCAGTGTACCCGCCAGCTTGGTCATTTGAGACTGGTAGCACGCCTTGCCCGTTCTATGCAGGCTGCTGTGCGATGCGAGTCCTGCTGGCATTATACTGCGGAGTAAAATGTACTACTTGATGTCATGAGGTGAAGAGGATTTCCACACTACTGTGTTATGGTATAATACTGGAATAATTGTGTACAACGTCTAATATTTACAGAAGGCCACCAGATAATCGGAAGAGAAATACTTCGCCTTCTTGCATTTCTTTTAGACGGCGGACTTTCAGTTGTGTGGTAACAAACTATTTATAGCCTGAAAAAGGTGCTGCAGGAAGACAAATTGCCAGCCTCGATTGCATCTAGTTAAACACACCTGTTCCCAACATCCCCACCGCCATTAGACTTTCGTAGCATCTGTTGGTGGTGTGTGATTATCACCATAGAGGAATATAAAGGTGAGCTAGTTGGTGAGCGATCGTCATAAAAAAGGCAATGGGACAAGTGTCCTTTCACTTGTCCTGTTTTTTTTTTGTTTTTTTTTTCATAGTCATCACCATGTTTGCTCCGAAGTGGAAGTAACCGGAAAACTCAATTTTTTTTTCCCACCCAGCATTTCTGTGTCCAACTGTTGTGCCTCCATGGGAGTCGTCATTAAGTCAGCTAATGTGATTGGCACTTGAGGCACTGCTTCGAGTGATCCCTCATTTTTTTCCTCCCATTATTCATACTAATAGCCCGGCTTCATGGGGCACTCTTTAATGCGATCAAATTTCTTGGCTGCGACTGGCTCCATTCCGCAGCTTGCGCAAAGGGGCCAATCGTGATCAGGCTCGAGTGCAATAGAAGTGTGACCAAGGTTATGGTAAAAAGAGGAAATAGAATACTCTGCATCTGAAAAAGGCACGAAGCGTCATATGTGAGCACTAAACATAAAGTTGCAGTGTTTTTTTTTTATTAACTTTTACCAGCACATTGCAAAAATATGTTGTTTTTATTACATATAGAAAGTGTAAACATATTCATTTCACTCACAGAGTAAACAGGCATTATGCTTGGCACACTCTCCTATAAGGCACTCCTCAAATAATTTGATTAACGCCTACAGCTACCACCACTCGAGTTTCAATATATCACCAAGTTGACACAACACCCATGCAGTTAGCACTCTACCATTTATCATAGGGCCTACATCACAGCGAGAGCTGAGCTCTGCGAGGTAATTAAAAAGTAAGCAGAAATATTTGTACCCTATAATTTTCCGAAATCTTCGGTGCAGTTCAGATGAGACTATGCCTGATCCTATTAGCACACAATACGGTGCTATTGCGTTCTGATAACAGCACCATGTACTGACTTCAATTCGTGAAACAAATACCTAAATTTGGCAAATTAGTTCTGCGGAATCTCGCAAGGTGGAGGAAGTGTCATTAAAAAGAAAATCGTTATCCACCCGAATGTAAAAAGGAAATCCATACAGTTTTCTCGGAAAGGTTAGCTCAGATGGTAGAGCGGTCACCCCGGAAAGGCATTGGTTCCGGGTTCGAGTCTGGGCCAGGACAAATTTTTCCTCAACTGTGAAGCTTTCCTTCTGAGAAACACATATGGCTTTCCTTTGTAACTTCATGCTCCGTTCAGGTGGATGACAATTTTCCCTTGTGTACTATGGCCGACCTCATCATTTCTCGCCGTTAAAACGCGCTGACATGCCACATGGTCAACACTCGCACAACTTTAAAAATCTGAGAGCCTCTACAGTATGGTCCACCGTTAAAGTGGACACTTTTATCCATTAATAAAGCCAACATAACTAGAACCTTTCTTCACCTTCATTTGAAAGAAGCAGATGATATAATTGACTGAACATACATTTAAACACAAGAAAATAGTCTGTGGGCTTTTACGCCGTATCTCGGTGGTAATCGGTACCACAATGTTAACTACATGTTTCCTGTAATGTGGACCACATTGCAGATGCAATGTATTCTGCCAGTAATCTGCCAAGACTCACATAAGTCAATGTAAAACGGTGCACAGACCAGTCGCAACTAATGGTTGCTAACCACTGTAGAGAGCTAAACGTACAAAGGATTTGGGTGCTAACCCAAGATTCAAGCTACTCACCTAAAGCCCATCTATGGACTTCAAAATAATCTCTTTCTTTGCCTGTTAGCTTAACATACGTGTGAGCCGCCCATATGAATATCAACACACCCGAAGATTTCCGTGAGCTAGTCTATATTCTGTTTAACACTGCCACCAGTGGCAGAGTTATGCAAAACCACAACACCGTGACATTCTCGCAAAAGACTAGTGGTCCGAGTAACCCATCCTCCTCACACAACCACAGCTGCACAGGGCTGCCAACAAACACAGCCCAAACAAGCTCTCTTCAGTTTCATGAACAAAAAACAACCACAGTAAAAGCGACGCCAGCCTGCTGCTACATCCAACACAGCTGCGCAGAGACTGTCTGGTGCACGATACGCAGATTGCATGAGGAGAGAAAGCTGCAAAAAGTGAACGGGACCACAAAGGCACTGGTACAACAATGATACATCTAGTACAACAAACATAGAACAGCTGATCTCCGCATGTCAAACTTGCAGTCAAACACTGTTGCATTGGCTTCAAGCCTCCGGACAGTCTACATGTAAGATGAGAACGGCAGACCTTTTAAGTTATGCCAAAACATTTTCTCCGTCTTCTTGGACTTGGGACTGCAATGCGTATGTCATTCAGGAGTTTGCACATGACATCAGCTTCAGCCCAGTACCACTTTACATACAAGTTGTGAACAGTAGGCCCAGACTTGTATCATTTCTTTCTCTCTCTCTTTGGACTTGGGTACTCACCTCAGCACGCATCGCACCTGCAATTGTAAACACTCCGCGAAGAAAACCCTGCTCTAGACTCACCACGCTGGAGCTGATATGAATGGTCCTAGTAAAATAAAGCAATCTGCTTCTGCACATACCGACAAGACGCCGCAGCTTTGCAATTCATGAAACTGCTCGTGGGCGCAGACGTGGCAACCATGCAAGCTCGTGACACTGAGAAGCCCGGAATACTGGATGCTTTGCTCCTGCCACGCATTACCAAGATGAGTCAGTGAAAGCACGTTGGTCCCGAATTGGCCCTTGCCCCGGCGTCTCCAAAATGCCCGTGGCATCAACGCATCACGGAATGCTACTGCCGGCAGGTCGGCACCCTAAGGCCGTACATCGGTGCGGTTGAGGGCAAAGAACTTGGCCACTATGGCAGTCAGCTCTGGGTCGCGGTATAAATGCTTGTGGCCGTACCCTAACCGGCCGTCGTAGGCCTGCAGTAGCAGCGGCCCCGCGCTCGGGTTGCCCTGGCGTGCCTCGCGGAAGGCCTTGTGCAGTGTCTCGCCCAATGCGAACGGCACCGTCGCGTCGTCTCGCGCGTGCAGCACCAGCACGGGCAGCTTGGGCGAGACGGAGCGGGCGCGGGTGGCACTGTTGAACTCAACGACGGGGTCGTTTTTGAGGCTCGCGACGAAGGCGAGCTCAAAGTAGGGCAGCCAGCGGTAGGGCAGTGATAGCGGATGCGTGGCGGCGACACGGTGCAGGGCATCGAACGGGGCTTCGAGCACAACACCTGCTGGTAGTGCCTCTTTGCGGTGCTGCAGGTCTTCCAGAAGGCGTACGGCGACGCCAGTGCCCAGCGAGTGGCTCCACACGATCAATGGCCGGCCTGTTGTGCGCGCCTGGAGCCAGCGCAGTGCAGTGCGGGCGTCTTGTGCCAGCCCCTCTGCCGATGGTCCCGCGGGGCCTGAGCTGGAATCGCCGTAGCCCCGATAGTCGAGCGCCAGCACATGCACGTCCAGAGAACCAGTCAGCACCTGCATGCGGCCAAGTGCATCAATGTTCCCTGCACTTACAGCAATGACAAAGCAACTTATGAGGTCCGTTCGATTCGCCTGCACCACCATGTTCACAGTGGGGCAAGAAATGTTCAGAGATTGTGCAGCTCGACTTCAGTGAGCTGCACAATTTAAACAAATGCCGAGGTGCAGAGAAGATGTAAGTGTTATGTTCAGTCTGCCTATTGTGCGTCATCTGCATAAGTTTGAGAGGTTTCGAACCACAGGTATGATCAGCTTCTGCATAAATAACACACCTCGCATTGTATAAGCACAGCAGACACGTGTAAGAGGGCTTCAATGGCGCTTACGCCCTTGTACTGTGTCGTCTGCTATGCTTCTGCTTTGCACGTCTGCACCAAACTATCAGATAAGGGGGTGCAGAAAAATGAATCAGCAGCCCTGCACTTTTTGAAAGGAGTGGCAAGGATTAGAGGGCGCCACTGCTACACCAGCAAAATGAATGGCAGTGCGCAGCACCTCGTGAACTGGTTCAGGTAGTGCAGGTGAATTGAACAGATCATTGCTTCACAGGCCTAAGCTGTAAAGACCATCTATGTAGATGAGCTCTCTTACACAAGCCAGTCCTGAAATTTGGCTTGGTAATTGAATAAAAGGTCGGAAGGGGCGACTCTAGCTTAGGATTTTAACAGAAAGGAGATTTATTTTTGTTTGGAATTGCTTTTTAATAACCCCAATAATGCAGATAATTAAACAAATGTTCCTGAAACAACAAATCACCTAACCAAAGGATTTATTAGTCGCTTGAAATCATGTCTTTCATGTAGTACGTGTGGCCAAGAAAGACACTCACACTGACAGTAATGGAGGCTTCAGACAAGAAATAAAAAGTAACAGTTAAATATAGGTGAAGGTGAAGATGTGTGCATGTTAACAGTCCTGAGGAAAGTGCTTCTACCACACATAACGTGGGAAAAGAGGAGGTAAAATTCTTAAGGCATATAAGAGTGGGGAAACGAATAAGCATCCAGCTGCAAGTTTCAGCTTATGCCACTCACTTCTTCATACAGTGCATCATAGTACATTTCACTACACTTTTGTTTTCAGATCAACAATCCATTCCTGACTCTAAGCTTAGACAATGTTGCCCTGGAAGCTTTTGCAAAGGCATGCGTGCATGCACACCTGGCTGTGTACCAGTGCTCACAAGTTAACTTTCTGACCCACTACAGGCACATGAGACAAGCCCATTTTCCTTTGAAATAAATGCTCACTATTTGCGTGTCTGCTTGTCATATTGTTTCAACGTCTCACGATTTTTGAAAATCCTCTGATGACTCCTTGACAAGATGACCTAATTTCCTCAAGAATTCCGACTGAAGATATAAAGAGTGATCTGGTTGCTGCAGGTCAATGGGGTCAGAATTTGTTTTCAACTAAAAACTGCACTTCTCTTGGGAGTGGTAGAAAGGACTGCAAGAATCCATCTTTTTCATGGGCTTGTTTGTGGGCCTCAGATCATGTGTAGGATTTACAAGAAGACAGTTTCTCAAATACTTTCAGTGATTGATGAACAATTTACCACTGATTATATGGATGGACCGTTGCACAGATTGCAGATAAGCAACAATCGGAGGCAAAGAAGGAAACCTGATGCCATTGTTCTACAAGATGTTGCTTACTTCGGAATATGGGATAGATAGATGGTCACGAATTTGTACCATCGCACCAGTCATTCACCAAAGTTTCACTGAGCATCAACAAGCTTCTCATCCGTGAACCAGTCCATACCTTGTAGAGGCTAACACGGTGCCCACCGGCACGGGAGCCACCATTTCCATGCAGGTACAGCACTGCGGGCCGCTTGTCATGTGCGAACCAGTCTTGGTCTAGCTGCTGGCAGCCGAGCCTATCCACGGAGGAAGCCGGTGGAATGTGCCAGGCTCCGAGGCGCAGACCCGCCTCCTCGGAGTCTATGTAGAAGTTATGCGCACACCTGCAAGCATTCACAGCCCTGTCATAGCTGGATCAATGTCACAGTGGATCCAGTAAAACTTGCTGGATCCATTCAGAGTCGCAGAGTTCAGCAATCAGCTTTTTACAACCAAGTTCCTATAACACTAGAACCAACTTGTGTGCAGGAAATAACAGATTCTATTATAATTTCGTTAAAAAATGTTGCTTTCTGTCGCTCCTAATTGCCTACAGAAGTGTCGCGTCTATCTTATCACCGAAATCGACCAGTTAATGGACAATAATGGAACTGAATAAAATTTGGTAGCATATTGCCATGAATACAATGTTACAGATCAAAATCAAGCATGAACGAAAAAAGATACGTTATATAATATGGCGAGTAGTTTGCGTAAAATTCGTGTGGCATAACAGCCAAGTATAACTGTTATTCAAGCAGGCAGCTTACACATTCGGTGAAGCCAGCTCACATACTGCTTGTCGCACAAGACTGGGAGAAACAAAAAAATATGTGTTGAGCTGATGACAGTTGTCAGACCTGAGGTCGTACGATCGCGGGTCGCTCAGACGAGGGAAGGGCGGCAGGTTGACGAAGGTGAGAAAGACCGTGTGGCGTCGAATCCAGGGCGATGCGTAGAAGACGGCTGGTGCCACCACCAGCACACCAATGGCTAGCAACACCAGCAGCAGCAGAAGCACGGACAGTGTGCTTCCCTGCTTTCGTTTCTGGGACACACGCGTGGGACTCTGGCCCTCCCGCGGTGCCTCCTGCGGCGCTCCGGCCGCAGTCGATGTAGTGGAGCCGCGCCAGCGTAGCATCTGCACATTACGTACTGCACATTAATCATCACACCACCTGCCCATTGCCAGGATTCTTTACGCACTGTGCATTACACATTGCAGCCATCTGCACAGTGTTGGGATTCCTTATGCACATTGTCAGGATTTCTTATGCGCAGCACGTTATGCAGTGAAAATTGCAGTACCTACACATCGTTGGGAATGTGAACTGCACATTACACATCACACATACACATTGTTGGGATTCCTTATGCAGCGCACATAACACATTGAACGCTGCGGCACCTTCACAGTGTCAGAATTCCTTTTGTATACTGCACACTACACAGAGAAAATTGCGCTGTCTGCACATTGTCAGGATTCCTCATTTGCTGCACATTACACATTACAGCATCTAACTGCACAATGTCAAGGCATGGCACGAGGCATTGCAGCATGTTCACATTGTTAGGATTCTTTATGTGCTGCACATTACACACTGCAACATCTCCACAATGTCGTGATTTGTAGTGCCACATTATGCACCGAACATTTTGGCACCTTCACATTGTTGGTATTTTTTATTCATAGTGTCAGAATTCATTAAGTACAGCACATTATACAGTGAAAATTGCAGCATCTTCACAGAGCCCTAACCCCTTATTTAGTGCACATTACACAGTACATATTGCAGTGTCTGCACATTGTCAGGATGCCTTATGCACAGTGCCTTATGTACTGCATGTTACATGGTGAACTTTGCAGCACCTGCACATTTGCCCCATATGTAATTTATTTGGGATGAAATTAGGAAACACCGAGCAAAATTCATGTAGGATGCTGCACAAACACCCCCTTTTACATTTCTGTCATTGACATGCATCCACTTGCAGTGGTTTATATATATATATATATATATATATATATATACGGGCACATTGTATCTATTTACCCCACTCCACTATATAGGCATTCGAGCCAGTCTGTTTATAATCAAACATTTATCAATATATATGTGTATATATATATATATATAGTTTCGGTAACCGTGAAACTAAAAATAACCACGAAGTTGTGCTTCTGATCTTTCTAAATACACTTAACCCATTAAAAAATACAGTCATATATATATGTAAGAAGCCAACAAACAGTGACACCAAGGACAACATAGGGAAAATTACTTGTACTTTCTGATTGAATTAAAGAAATGATAAATTAATGAAAATGAATAAAAAAACAACTGGCCGCAGGTGGGGAACAAACCCACGTCTTCGCATTACGCGTGCAATGCTCTCACCATTGAGCTACCACGGTGCCTGTAAATGGCATTTGAATGAATGGGTTTCTGGTTTGTTGCTGCTAAGCAGACAGACGCTTAAATGACTTAATTTTTCTGAAGACCTTAACTTTTATGGTTCACATAAATTGCTCACAAGTCACGAGAAATCAGTCTCTCAACAATTCATGCGCCCAATTTTTCCTGCAGAAGCAAGGTCACATTGAAAAATTAGGTGTCCTTGAACTATTTACATAGTTACATTCAGTGAAATGACATTCTTAAAAAAAAATTAGCTTGTAAGTAAAAAGAGTATTTGCAGTAAAGGGTATAAAAAAAATGGGATCCTCCATAGAAAATGTTCAGAATTCCTCTGCAAGCTCTTTTTTTTTTTTTAATTTCCTGTCAATGCCGTAGGGGTCATAGTGTGCGTGATTGTCTACCATGCAACAAAAACGCCTGATAAGTGCTGATATCTGGGGCCTGCTGATATCTGGGGCGTGCTGAAAGATAAGGTAGATTACATATTGTAGTGCATTAAACGAGTTCAAAAGAAAGCTTGCACCCTGATGTCTTTCATGTCCGCTTAAAAATATCTCCCATGCAAGTGCACCAACGATCCAAGCACATGCCTCATTTTTGGCGTCTACAAGCCAATATGCATTTCAAGGACAGAATAGTAAAAATGCTGCCTAATAATACAAATGCAAGTTGCACTTTTCTTGACGAAGTCTGATGTCTGGAAGCTGCAGATAAAGATTTGAGGTAATGGCTGCAGAAGAACGATGTGCCACCAAGCCAAACAATGCCCAGGGTCATATATATCTTGAATTTCTATGCACTCCTATAGCAGTTGCATATGTGTACACTTCTTAATTACAGCACAAAATGATCAATCTTCCTGGTAGAAGCATTCTTCCACACAACTGTTCTAAGTGTGAGCACTGTTGCGAACTGCAGTATATCCCATATAGACACAGCTAGCTGACCCCATACATCTGTTAGGAAATGCAATTTTATGACACACAGTTCAGTGACTCCGTGCACTTCCTGAGGGCGGACACAGTGATAACATGAAGTTGCTACCGCCACATTTGCTGTTATAATGTTAAAAAAAGAAAAAAAAATATGAAAAGAAAACCAGAAAAGAGCACTGCATGTATGAACTATGCTTTTAATTACAATCACATATGAGTTCGCTGTCGTCCCGTGGTTATGAATCACTCCCCCTCTATCAAAGCAGTTTCGACGTGCACGTCGTACTTCGTAAAAACTATTGACAGCGCGAAACGATATACGAACACACAGAAAAGATACCGGAGATTCCGTGACGTTTCGCGCTGTCAGTAGTTTTCAGTATGGATTACCAACGTACCCAACGTACCGTCCTTTTGAATCGTATTTGGTCTTGTCAAGAGGTAATAAAAAAAGTGCTGACGCTTTCTTGCGAGCTTTTAGTACAGATGCGCAACAGGTGTAAAATATATACAGACCATAGATTTTTTACAGACCGAATTGCGCGTGTGTCTGGTATAGCATTCGAAGCGTTTACGCTCTGTCACATTTTTTTTTTTTTTTTTTTTAATTCCTTTCGGGATGACGTGATGCGCACCTAAGCAAACTTCGCACCAGTGCCACGATCGTTTCTTTTTTCCGTTCAGCTGGTCGCAATCACGCCAATCGATTAGCTCGACGGGTGCACAATTACGAGCGGAGTGGCGCAAATTGTGCACACGAATGACTTCGCGGACTGCGCTAGCAGGTATAACGCGAGCCCATTGTTTCACGTAGTACGTGCAAACGCGTACACCCGAAACAGCGCCGCTGCTGCATTTATTTTTGCGCAGCCTTTGTCGCCACAGCACCAGCAGACCTTGATGCGACTCCACGCGTCGGGTGACAGCTCGACGCGTGACGCAACGCGAAATGCGAGAACAATCGTTTCTCCCATCTCACGAGGAAGTTTGCTCTCGGCTCGGGTTATGATTGCGGCAAGCAGCAGCTGACGGCCGGAGGGGGCGCAAAATGTGGATGACCATTCGAAAGCCACACCGCGCGCGAGGGGCAACTAGTGGTTAGCGATGCTCGACTACCGCGTTCGCGGTGACGTAATGGTGAATTAGGAGTTCGCGCTCCCGACCTTTTGAACTCACCTTGCAGACTTCGTCGCGCTGAGGTCAGGCCAGTCGGGCACGGTCCGGAATCGAGGAAAGCGCGTACGGCACTACCTACTGGCAACGCCTCCGCCAGCAGACAACTCTCTCGTCGGCAGCTCTGGCGGTGATGATGATAATGGTAGTCAATCTGTACCACAGATGAGGTGATAACTCCATGGGGGTGATCAACGCTCTTCACTGTGCTACTGGTATTCACGCATGCAAATGCAAAAGTAGCGCTGCGCTGAAGAAGAAAAAAGAACAATGAGATAGTTATTATTTGCGATACTTATTTGCACTGTTCTATCTTCGTGTCCACGGTGGAGACTGCTCTCTGAATAAGCTTTGGTTGGTATGGTATGGTATGGTATGGCTTTACGCCCAGACCTTGCGGCTCGCAATGCACAAAAACGAGGAAGCAAAAGAACTTCCGAGCAAGTTTTCGTGGAACAACCAATGATCTATCCACATCTGCAATCTGAACACACATAATTCCACATGCATCCCCTTCAAAGTGATTCGCGCGAGTACGTATTTCTGCGGTATCACACGCGCCCACTTTCGATCGCGATCGAGGCTGATCAAAATCGGAATTCACGACCCCCATTGGCTCCCTCCCGCAGCTCGCGCAAGGGACCAATCAGGCAATCGCGACCGAGAAATTCAATCGCGATCGAAAATGTGCCGTGTGATATCCGCATTAGGCACGCCGTGGGAGGAATTCGCGCCTCATTGAAGAAGAGTAATTATAAGTGGCAGAGAGAAAGGTAATAGGGCCCATTCACACTTGCGACTAGGCGAGGTCGCGCGACCAAGTAAGAGCGTGGCCGGGTCGTTGCGAATACGCAGCGCCAGGTTGGGAAGGTGGCCCGAAGCATCGAACTGAGGCTTAAATGAGAGTTAAATGCAACACGAATAACGTCGTCGGGATGGCGTTTCAAGGAGAGCTTTTATCATCTCGAACAGCTGCGCAATATTTTCGCAGCTGGTGTCAGCTGATGCATAGAGCCAGCATATACTTTACGAGCATGTCTCCATGAGAGTGAAGAGCCCGCTGTGGCGCTGAGTGCCATTTCACAACAAGCGGCCAGTGTGACGCGGTATGTATATAAACAAAACCCGTCCGGCAATGGCGTCTGCCAGGCAGATCTGGTTGTTGACTTGTCGGTCGTGAGGGGGAGATCGGTTAAGAAAACATTCTCCGGTCGAGTTTTCCTCGCCGGCCGAATAGTATGGCGGACCTAGAAAATTCTCGCCGCGAGCTGCGCAAGTCGGCGGACCTGAGAAGGATACTGTTCAAAGAAGAGGAGCAGGCTAAAACGAGACACGTAGGTTGCTTTATTGCTTTGGCGCTACTAATGCCTGGAGAGAAGCTTTGGAGGCGAAGGGCCACGCATATGCATTGCTTTTGCGTTCGCAGATTCGGAAGCTGATGAATAAGCCAGCCTGGGAGCGCAGTGCCGACGAAGAGTGCATTCTGGAGAACTCGCGTGACCTGGTCCAAATTCTGCAGGAGAGGTCGCGGAAGCGCCAATGCAACGAGCAGCGTCTTCAAGAGGTGCGTATGTGACGCTGGCTTGGGGCGTCAAGTCGAACTGAACATCTGCGGTATTTGCACTGGGTTACGCAGCGTAGTAGCTAGTACTAGCAGAGAACATCTGGTACTAGCAATTAAGGTACGCAGCCTACGCTTCTCGGTGTTTCCGTACCTGTGCGACAACAACAAACGTGCTACAGTGAATGCTTATGAGCTGCGCCTAGCAGGAGCGCCGTGCAATTGTCGCTGGCCAACGCTGCGCGTTCGCGTCGCTACCTGTGGTCACTCGTGTGGCAAATATTTGCAGCCAGCCCAAGATTTGCTGGTGGCTCTTGCTGCGGCAGTTATGACGTCGAAACTAAGTGGACTTCGTGTAGTGTTTCTCTGGCGACAGGGCAGAACCTTCCGTAGCGCGTTGGAGCGTTTCGACGGAAAATGGCAGCTTTCGCTTAGCTGTTCTCGCTGGACAGCTGTTTTGCCGGCGCGAGTATGTCGATGTGGATGAAGTGCCAGCTGCTGCGAGCCAGCCCGAGTTGGCCCTACCAATGGGCGTGATACGCGCATACGCCGAGCGTCACAACTCTCTTCGCTTCAATCCAGAATTATAGCTGCTAATCGATGAATGAACTTGCATTTATGTAGCTCAGTGTTGTTTTAAGTGAATTGTTTTTCAGTACATTGTTTGACGATGGGGCCACTGCATTATGCGCAGTTTTGTGGATGGGGTTTTCAAGGCAGTCTCTTCTCTGCAAGTTTATATGTGTTGTATATATATTGATATGGAACAGCCGCCACAGTTTGGCTGCACTGAGGAGAAGGAAGACGTGTTCCCGCTTGATATAGCATCGCCATTTTGACCTCCGTTAGCTTCCCTGTACATAAATTGTAAATAGCCTTGGGCATCTGCTACATGTAACAATATGGACCATGAAATGCATATATAATGCATATTGAGTTGATCTCATGTTATCGGATGTGTTGACGCATTCACTTTATTCTGGCCATAGAGGGAAGATACACAAACTTTTCTTTTTTTCACTATAGCTGTTGAACACTGACCAACACCTCTGTTGTTGCATTATTTGTGGTAAAACATTATTGGCACCTGTGGCCATATTATGTAAGGATTCTTTTTCGTAGCAGCCATGGCCTATTCTCTTAATTTCTTAACACTCATCACAGCAAGTGGCCAATACCAGTGATGAGAAAGCAAGATGTTATGCTAGCAAGTAGAAAAATTCACCGACAATTACGATACTCCTTAATGCGAAATTTGAGCGCAGCTCTATATGGTGTTTTCATTTCGCGATATATTGGCTGGCACGGACAATCCACCTCGTGCGGCACGTTGCAGATGGAGCGAAGTGTGGCGAGACTGCCTCGCTAATCTGGAGATCGCGAGAGCCAGCATGTGGGTGACGTGTGGCCACGATTTACAGCAGCGGCCGCCGACAGACCTACCAGACGACGCACGCTACTCTGGCGCCATCTCGTACCCATTGTCACCGCACTACGCTTTTCTTCTCACGCTTTCGCCATACCCTCTTCTGCTTTTCATCTCATAGTTCCACTTCACCCTCCTCTCCGCTTTCCTTCTTGCGTTTTTCATCCCCTGCTGCGATCCGCATTCGCTTTCATCTTTCGCTGTGCTCGTTCGTTCGTTTACGCCGCCGCAGGAATGGGCGCCTAAGAGCTGCGCTCTGAAAATAATGGAAACTGAAAAGAATCGTCACGCATTAGAGGCCCCGGTATTATAAACTGGTTTTATGGGCCATTCTTGTGTACAAAATGTCTTTTGTTGATCCTGTTGACAAGACATGTTTAATGTTTGTTGCCATCAATTGGGAGCCCCGACAGATGTTGACAGGCAACTGTATGTGAATGTGATCCCTTGAACCATGCAGGTGCAAGATCCACCAGCAGTGCTGGCCTGAAAAGTGCGAGGTACTGGCGACGGCCATTACCGAAGCACGCCACCTTATAGTGTACACGGGTGCTGGCATCAGCACAGCGGCGCGCATCCCAGACTACAGGGGCCCAGCAGGTGTCTGGACTTTGCTGCACAAAGGCCAGCGGCTTCCCGAGTAGGTGCCACCTTGCTCACTTGTCATGGTATGATCAGCTTGTGGCACCGGATTATGACCATGGCATGCCGCTGCCACAATCGAAACGACGGGATTTTGCATTGATAAGGCAGCCCCGTATAAACAGCTCAACTCGTGGCTTGTTTGTGCCCAAATTTCACTCGGAGAAATAAAGTGGCTTTCTCTGTGTGAAATTCACGACAGGAAAGCAAGTGACTCTCTGTAGTGAATTTTGTTTAACGCCATGCTTAGCTACAGTACATGCCTGCTTCTCACAGGGTGAACCAGAAGTACCCTACATGTCATCTGCCGTGGTGCCGGAAAAAAAAAAATTCATTTTCTCAGTACGGGGAACGGTGGCACTGCCTTCTGACTGGAAAGTAGAATCACTTCACATTTAGTTGTCTCCTCCACAATATGGAATTCGCTCTCTTCTGGGACAGGTGGCGCCAGTGTTCCTTTCCCTCCAAAAAACTGCTTTTCCATTGCAGGGTTCAGGACCTGAGCCAGGCTTGCCCGACCTTCACTCACATGGCGCTGGCGCAGCTTCAGCGCATGGGGCACGTCAAGCACGTCGTGTCGCAGAACTGCGACGGCCTCCACGTTCGCAGTGGCCTGTCCCGGAAGTGCCTCTCCGAGGTGCACGGCAACATGTTCCTCGAGGTGTGCCCGCGCTGCAAGCCGCTGCGGCAGTACTTCCGCCTCTTCGACGTCACTGAGCGGACGGCCTTGCGGCGGCACCGCACGGGCCGCCAGTGCCACGTCTGCTCCGCCGACCTGGTTGATACCATCGTGCACTTTGGCGAGAAGGGCCGGTTGCGCTGGCCGCTTAACTGGCAGGGTGCGGGGCGAGCGGCCGACCGGTGTGATGCCATCCTCTGCCTAGGCAGCAGCCTCAAGGTGCCAGTTTTCCTTGGCACTTTATGGACAGTGCATGAACAGTGTTTGTGCATTCATTTCTCGCGCACATTTTATCAGCCAAAGGCAGGTTTAGCATGGCCAAGCGACTAGTTTATTTCCGGATCTGTCGATGCCGCAGCCAGGGGTAGCAAATGCGACCAAAAAATTCGGGGTAGCTTGCACTAGTGGCCACCAGAGCAAAGTGGTCTGAAATGACCAGTAGAAAAGAAAGTCTTGCTCTGAATTGGTAAGGCCTCACCACCCGGCTGGTTTATCGTTGGCGCAGCCATTTTTGGTGTCGCATGCTGGCTGCTGGCTTGACCTCACAGTGGCCTGCCATTTGCCGGTTTTCTAATTCTGCCTAAATTGGCGCATTATAAGCAGCATCGCTTTTGCACCTGGTGCACAGCTGAACTCATTCCTAAATCTTTAAACTTTCACCTTTGTTATCCAAAGTTGCTGGACTGACCCATCCATTCTTTTGCTTTTTTTTTTAAAGCGAAGCTTTCTTTACCTTTCTCTGCTTCTTTCGTGTGCCCTTGTCATGCCTCCCCCCCAACCCCCTGCTTCTTTCGGTGCTATTTACTTCTTTGCAAAGGCGGCGACTGTAGCACCTGGGCTTCCCGTGCCCCTAAATACATTGCTGCATGGATGTCACCTATATTGGCTCCACCAATAAAGAATGGAAAGCACAAATGTGCATCCAGGGAGTGCAGCTACTGCTCGGTGAGTTACTCTCCGTTCTGTACAGGTGCTTCGGAGATACCGGTGCCTATGGGGGCTCGACCGGCCCGTGCGTGAGAGGCCCAAGCTGTACATCGTGAACCTGCAGTGGACGCCCAAGGACGACTCGGCTGCACTCAAGATCAACGGCCGCTGCGACGAGGTCATGCGAGCCGTCATGGAGCATCTGAAGATCTGTGTCCCCGAATACGAGCGGTGAGGCTTACGTGCCACTAAACATGGCACACAAGCGTCCACTTGGGGCTTTGCCTGACACATAAGGACGCACCTTCTGTGGTGGATGCGGTGCACTGGTACTGTGCCAACATTAAGCGAAATGGGCTGGAGAAGATCTGCACAATCTCGTGCATCGAAAATGCCATCCTTAGTCACCCTGAGAAACAGTTCTAAAGCACAGCCAACCAATATTACTACTCATAATATGTTTCAATTTTTTTTTAAAGTATAATGGATTCCTTGCTTGCTTCAGTTCTTCACTAGAGATCCCATGGGTCGGCAGAATAAGTGGGCGCTCCCTTATACTCATTCACCAATATTTTTGCAGGCTAAGTACTCGCCCATACTTCTTGGTATTCACTCGCATCTACTCACACTCATGCACCCACTCACATGCATATTTCCACTGATACTCACAGACAGTGACTAACTTTCATACTCATGTCAACAGGCACTCTCTGCTCTTCATACTCACATTCACTCAAGTTTGCAGGCACTCGCGTTCCCGTAGTCATGTCTCCTTGCACTCTTCCGACACTCACTAACACTCTGTCTCTAGCCAGTGAATTGAGGGCAGAGTGAGTATGTGTCAAGTCTGCTGTCGTATGATAAAGCCACATATAATGAATCCGTCATGAACGTTTGTTCAAATTCATTACATTCGAACCTCATTATAAAGAAAAGTCGCACCTGACACAAAAATAGCTTTGTTATATCCGATAATCGTTATAAACACATTTGTTACAGTGCAGTAGCACAGTGAGGCGATTTTCTCATTTACTTTGTTATATCCGATAATTCGTTATATCGAGTGTATAACGAACATGGACATAACGAATTATCGCATATAACGAAGTAAATCGAGATATGTCTGACTGACACCAGTGGCCAACAAATATATGCTTATAACGAATGTCGGATATAACAAAGCTATCTTTGTGTCGGACTCGACTCCTCGTAGGCAAGTTTCGGTGCGTCGAAATTACCTCTCGTATCAAACTGGTTCGAGTGCCCATTCGTCGTACCTGGGTTCGGTTGTATTTACGCAATGCTTCTGTGCAGGCACAATGACCCACTGTGGAAGCTGCACACGCCCGTGCGGCCCAAGGAGCTGCGGACGTTCACCAGGTTGCCCTTGGTGGTGGCCGAGGAGCCCCCGCACGAGGACCACTGTTACGCAATGACAATCAAAAAGGAAGGCGAAGACGGCGACGACGACAAGCAGGGGATTGTCAAGCAGGAAATAGAAGAGGAGGACACTGTGCAAGAGAGAGAGGAGGAGGAAGAGGCCGATAACCCAAAGAAACAACCGAGGCTCATTGGCTGGTACGGAAAAGGGTGCGCCAAGTGGCGCCGAAAACGCTAGCAGACGAGCTCCGTTGCACTGGTATGAAGAGGATAGTCGCGTCGTCTGCCGCTGATTGCAAAGAGCGATTGTGGTAGATGCTGGCTCGAGGACACAAGGACTGGGGCGCCCCCGACACCCGTGAAACGAAAGGGACGCATTTCGGCGAGGCACGGCATCGGATGAGGGTGGCTTCGTGAAAGGTTGCTGCTTGCTGTGCGTTAGCGTGTTGCCCCATGATGTGTTTGTGCAATTGTCCTGTGAACAGGTGAACAGTGAGTTTGCTACGTCGAGGTGCAAGTCGAAGTGGGTAGAGCGTGCAAGACATTTTGTTCCCAAGAGTCTGTTTAGTGCAAGGCACCGTCTACCTATTGTGTGTTGATAACTACAGTGCTCTTCCCGTTAACGAGGCCAGTATGGAAGCATGTGTTTTCATCATCCTTGATACCAGGGCTCGTTTTATATCGAAGCTGAAGATAGGCGTGCATTTGTGACCAGCGAGAGTAAAACTTGTGCGGGCAGCTTTTTGCATGAAAATGTAGAAAAACAAGTGTAAATTTTTTAAGCCAGTGCGCATTTTTCAGTTTTCCCGCCGAGAGTGGCAATTTGATGGCCATCAAAATTTAGCAGAAGACAGGCACAACATAATTCACAACACTGAGTAACTTGTCTCGCAGACCAACTTCGCGAGACGTTTTGCAGACGATTTCTGCAAGAGGTCTTGCAGATTGACTCTGTGAGATGTATCTGAAATGAGCTAAGCTCGTGGAGAATTTGGTCATTAGGTGAGGCATCTCATTAGCTACATGTGTACAATTTACCTTGATAAGTGTGAGCCATCATTGACTTGGGAAGATGGTGTTTACAGCCTTTAATTTGTAACGGTTGGGCAGAGTGCAACTCGTGTTGCTTCTAAAGCCTGCCTTTCAAAATTAAACTACCGTAAAATTCCAAGCAAGTGCCCCCCCCTCAAGCAAGTCAAAATTCTGCAAAAGTTGGGTGGGGGGGTGGGGGGCGCTATCCTGGAACGGCATTAAAATTTAAGATGACGACAAAATTTTTCCGCCAGAAAAAAAAAAAAAGCGCAGTGGGAATAGAATTAAACTGTTATTTAACATGAACTTTATTAAGCCAAATATTTGTTACTGCTTTTTATCACTCTGAAAACCATCGAAAGAACTGCAGAAATAGCGCATCAATGCTCCACCGGCGCGTCACCGCAACCGGCGACACACACATTGGCTATGCAGTTTCTATTCTATTAAAACCCTGTCCACAGTCAAACGTTTAGCACCAAGGAGAGTTGCGATACAAGTGCGATCATGATTGTATGCAACGGTGCATCAGGGCACCCCGGTGCACTAAAGAGAGGGGCTTTACGGTGCACACGGGTGCAATTTGCCATTATTTTCGTGCACTGGATGTGGCAGGCCAGTGTTGCCTGGGCGCGGAGAGGGGGGCGCTTTCCCGGAACGGCGCAGAAATTTGAAATTAGTTCACTTAGGGGTGGCTCTTGGACGGGTGGGGATGCTTGCTCGGAATTTTATGGTAGAGTTGTTTATTTTACATCCCACTCTAAATTAATACAAATTTTGAATTATAATAATTGCAGACATGAAGTGTCATAGCATGTTTTAGAGGCGGCATTCATTGTTCTTTTGAACTTGCTGGATATGTGAGGGTATAAGGAAGGATTCCTTTCCTTATCAACACTCCGAAAAGGACCTGTATTTCAGTAGACAAAGGGTCTGTTCACTTAGGTTTTCTGGAATTCAAACTGTCTAAATAGAGCATGGGTGGGGGCGCTTGCTTGAAATTTTACGGTAGAGTTGTTTATTTTACATCCCACTCTAAATTAATACAAATTGTGAGTTATAATAATTGCAGACATGAAGTGCCGTAGCTTGTTTACAGGCGGCATTCATATTGTTCTTTTGAACTTGTTGGCTATGTGATGGAATAAGGAAGGAATCCTTTCCTTATCAGACTTGGAAAAAGGCCTGTATTTCAATGGACAAAGGGTCCGTTCACTTAGGTTTTCTTGAATTCAAATCATCGAAATATACCTTGCCAACAGACTAAGGACCAAGACACTGTGATTGTATGGGGTGGCACCAATAGAAAAGCACGAGAAGCTTTGGCGAAGTGTTGAGACACTACGGCCATGGAGTAGGCTAGACCAGGCTCTGCGGTTGGGAATTGGATCGATTTCTCAATTCAATCGACATAATTGCTTAGGAGACAATTTAAGATTGTGCAAGATTCCATTACATGTAGCAGCATCCTGAGGTTCCTCTGCAACTTCACAGTGCTTATGGCAGGTGGCGCCACTCAAGCTGTTGCATGGTGACGGTATGCTGTGGTGCGGTCTACACAACTGTGCAGGTTGCCAAGGACAGCAAACTGCTTGTGTGCGGTGTGGGTTCTTGGTGTCTCACAGGAGACCAACCACCGCGGGTTCGAGCTTAGCGAGCCACAGGGCCGCGTCAGCCGTCGCCTCCAGCACCGCTCGCGCGCGAGCTCAGAGGCCGCAAGGGGCTACCGAGCGACGCACGCAAAAACACAGTAAAGCCCTGAGTTGACGGAAACTGTTTACTGAAACCGTCGGCACCAGCACTGCACAAACGCCCGCACGGAGGGGAGCCAAAGGGGTCCCGCACCAGGGCGAAAATACAATAACAGGCGCCTATAGCACGTCGCGGCGAGAGCACAGGCTCAAGCTGGGACACGCCGCTAGGAAAAGTCCCGGCGGCTATGCTACTTGCTCTTGCGATAACCAATGGGTCAACTCGCGAGAGCACGGGCAATATCCTTCGGCTTAGGCTTTCGGCAAGTGCGGCTCGGCGGGGTACGACCTCGCGCGAGCACTAATGGCACCGCTCGTCGGCTTAGCGTCGGGAAAGGATCAGCACAAAGTACGCGCTCCCCGCACGGGCAAAGGCACCGTGCGCGAGCTCCAGTCCTAGTCACAAAGGTGTCGGCGGACGAGAGGAAAGCATGAACGTACCGTGCGCTGGTCCCGGAGAGAAGTCCACGCTTCCCCGCTAGCGGCCGACAACCGGCCGCGTAGTGACGTCAGCGCTCCGCCCCCACCGCCAACCGGCGCGTGCGCAGCGCCACCGCGGGAACCGGTTAGGCGGCGCGGGCGGAGAAGGAGGCCAGCGGGGAACGATGGCGCGGGATGGCAGAGCAGGCGAAGCGCGCGCGATCATGCCGGCGCAACCCTCAATCCCCACAGCGGTACCAGACTGCCAAGCACTGTTTTGTGCTGCAACCGCATGGGGTAACCTGTGTGACCAGCAAACTTTTCCGTCTTCCGATGGTGTTTCTGACCAAATTTGGAATATGCAATGATTTAGTAAGGTGAGCATGCTGGACCATGTGCGAAGTGCTGTGTTAAGTGACCTAGCTTTTGATCGCCGGTGAAGCTTTTTGAGAAAATGTGTTTTTTTCTTGCCGTAACAAGCGCTGTGTCTTTGTCATTGCTATGGAATTTCTTTTACTGTAGCTATGTCGACATTTTGTGGACTGAGGCAATTGCGAAACTTGATTGCTGGTACTGATGAGTCATGCATTTCTTTTGCTTTTGATTGCCCATGCAGTTTTTACTGAAGAGTGGTATTTTGCCAAAAACTAGCCATGTCTGCTGCTTTGGCTCGTAAATGTCGAGCTTGGAAGGTCTTGTTAACTGAAGCCTCTTGGCAAAAGGACTTCAAGTGGCATCTCTTGCAATTACGATGCAGCGTGTTAATGCAATTCCCTTTCCCATGGTGCTCTGTCCAGAATTCTCTGTATCGTGGCGTGAAGGATGTTGTACATCAGTAAAGGTCTGAAGACACTGGTACAAGCTTTATTCCTTGGTGACGTGCACCAATTTTGCGGACCTTGGAACAAAAGTGCTGGTGTGACACAGGTAGCCTGCATAGGAGGTGCACAACAGTTTCATGAAAAGAACAGAGGTGTGTGTGTTGAAGTGCGGTCCCTTAGACATGCTCCTGTATTTGTTAATGTTCCTCCACCTGATGGATGTCTCTGATCTCGCATCCGTGCTTGTTACAAGGTTTGACTGTAGGTCTGTCTATGCATAGCTGTCATCCACCCTCTTAACCTGAGGTGGAGGAATATTTGAAAGACTGCCAGACAACAATAACTGCGTCAAACAGGCTCACTCGCTAGCATGGTTTTAAATCCTGCAGGGGGAGGTTCATCTAGAGCACATGCACGCACAAAGGTGTCCCACCACTGCCGTCTGTCTGGGAGTTCAGCGAGACGCATGATCTCCTCTGGTGACACCGCAATCACAAGCACACCTAATGCGCGAAGCTGGTGCACCTTGACTGCCATGACACCACGAAGACAACCCCCACTGTTTCGCACCAACACACTGTCGTCCAGTAGCTCTACGCTGACGATGCGAGACTCGTAGTTGCCGGCTGGTGTCTTCCGACGCCTTACATCTGCCACGTCCAGCACCGGGCTGACGCGCAGCGACTGTGGACACACGGCAAAAGCCACGCCGGCGATGCGGATGTGTGGCAAGAGGCAGCTGGCACGCAGCCGACGTTCCCCAAACACAGCCACTAGGTCTCCAAAGCCATCACGCCTCGGGGGTTGCTCTCTGCTACTAGGCAACATCGCAGTTAGTGGAGTGCCCCTCATCAACTGTGCGGATGCTGCGACGAACGCCAGCCGCAGAGTGGTTTTCTTCTTGCCATCGAAAGAGACCGCGCGCTCTGCACTGGGCGAAGTTGCTCTGTCGATGAGGCTCCACGGGTAGCAGTCGAGACAAATAAGCGACTGCAGGGCGTCGAGCAAGTGGTATAAATCTCTGTTCGATGTAAAGTTCTGCTCAAGAAACTGGACTGCCACTTGCAAACTCTCGCTCTTGGCGCTGTGGTTTACAGCCGCAAATGCCCACAGCACCTTAGCCACATCTTTCACTCTTGGACGTAAGGAAGGGTGCAGCCTAGACGAGTCGCGTTTGCTTGACGAACGTGCGCGAAGTAAGGAAACCACACTGTCCTCGAGACGTTCAAAGGTGCCTCTGTCATACACAGCGACGCTGGAGAAGGCAGCCAACATGTGAGCACATTCCGTGACCACCAGTTCCTGGCTGTGATCAGCAACGTAACTTGCCAGGTTCTTGAGAACATCGGCACTGTAATGCTCGCAAAGTCGCAAGAACTTCAACGTGGCTAGAATGTCGAACCTGTCCTCGTGCAATGCCAATGCGCGGGCTGTATGCTGAGACACGACGTGGAGAAAGGCATCGTTGGAGACCCTGATCTTTAACTTGAACAGACTACTACACAGCACAGCCAGTTCTCTGAAATCTCCTTCCAGCTTAAACTCTGGCAGTCGATGTTCAACAGCACTCACAAAGTCGGGTGGAACACTGCACTTCTTGAGCGCCAAAAGGTAAAGAAAATGAACCAGATGCGGCCGGGGCAGTTGCCTTAAGTCGACAGTGCGCAACAGCTGCCGTACATAGGTGCCTCCGCAATAAGGTGAACCAGTCGCCCAGGCGTCCATAACACGAATCGCGAGTTCAGGTGCGAGGTGACCTACTCTACGGCAGCATTCCCTTTCCAAGGCATGCGCCTGCGCTCCTCTTGCTGAAGAGGCACAACAGGACAGCACAGCACCAACTAAATGGTCGTCACCAAGGGCTGGGAGAGCAGACATCTCCAGTGCTGCAGGTCCCAGCTGAGCATTGGTAGTCGCTACAGTTCGGTGATAGACGCCACTTTCCCGAAAGAAGCCAAAGTAGTGGTCTCTGACGTATCTGTGGCAGTAGCGGTGGCCGGTGACTGTAATGCCCAACACCATTGGGCGCAGTTGTAGCAACTGGCGCAGGAACAGCCTCGTCATGGTAAATGCTACTTCATGTCGAAGTGGCACATACTTTTGTACTTGACCAGCAGCTCACGCTTTCGCACCAGCTGGCGCCGCAGTGCATCTACCCGACGCAGCTGCTCCTCGCGCGTGAGCTCGATGCCCGGCAGCTTGTTGATCAGGTCGCGGCACAGCTGCAGCTTGCCGCGCAGCTCCTGGATCTTGGCAGCACTGTCGTAGCTGTCCCGCTTCTGCGTCGGGTCGTGCGAGTCCTTTTCTATACTGTGGAGGCAAAAGACACAAAAAAACAATGCTTTCAGACATGTAATATGCGGACCGCACTTTCAGAGATGTCACTAGCGGGGCATTGGTCTTTAACGTGCTGATCTGAAGGAGTAACATTCCTAGTGGTTTCTTAAAAAATATTTAAAACGTTAAGTAAAGCGTGTAGTCTATGGGAGACCACAAACCAGTGGGGGGTTCTGTGAGTGTCTACCTAGTGTGTCCATTTCGTATGTTGCTGAAATTCCGATTGGCTGGGCTGGGGTACACTTGACAAGAAGACAGGCGCCCCCAGCTAGTCAACACTTCAGCAGCAGACAAAATGGACATGTCCACTAGGTGGACACGAGTACCTCCACTGGGTGCAGCAAACCCTAGTGATGTCTCTGTGCACGTCAATTACGACGAGAAATCCAGGCAGAAGAAACGAGTAGTACAAAGCTAGGATGACTTCTCCACCACGATTTTGTAGCGATGCCTTTTCCCGATGCTAATGCCTTTCGACCCTACTCGCACTGGTGAGTGGTCAAAACAAAGGCATCGCCACAATATTGCGGCTCAGGACAAATACTTTGGGGCAGTTCTTCGTCATAGTTGGCCATGTACCAACTTGCCCAACACTTAGCCTCTGTGCACTTGCAGAAATGGACAGCAGTTTGGTTCTTCGTCGACCTGAAGCAATTGGAACGCCGGGAAGGGCTGCAATGTGTAAAATACAGAAAAATGCCCTTCCACACACAAAGTGTGCAACTTGGTTTTTCACGCCACGCAATAATTTTTCGACAATGTTCTGACTTGCGCTGCAGAAGTCGTGGGGTGCTTTTTTTTCATCGCTACGATAGATTGCATTTTTTAAAACTACTGCTCCTGGAGGGCACATGTAACCGGCAAACGGAGGCCTCAGGAATGAACCTAAGATTATAGTAAAGCAAGCGGCTCAGGGGGCAGCGGGGGGGATTAAAGCTGGAACCAGGACGATCCTGGCTCCAGTTTTGGTGTCCCGGAGGCGCCGTCAATAACACGAAATAATGACGCGTTGTTACAACCAGTAAAAGAAAAGTGATCTGCAGCACCATTCAGAATATTGCCCGATAAATCGAGCGTTTTTTTTTTTTTCTTCGCATACAAGAGCGGAGCGGACAGCCGATCTCGGCAAGCCAGCAACCCGCGGACCAGTCCGGGCTCCAACTTTGCTATTCCCGTTGACCTTCGATGTCCTGGAGCAACGTTGCCTGTAGGCGCTGCCAAAGTACAGTGCTCGGCGACTGAAACGCGATACACAGACCGCATGGCGGCCGGCACTTTTTTTTTTTTTGCGCCACCGGTGAGCCCTAGCTGATTGCTGAGGGGCCGAATGCGGTCACAATACAGGGCATAGGCTCTCGCTTTCGTGTAATACAAAAATGCATCAGCTTTGGTGTCCCTTGGGTCTATACCACGGCGCAAAAATCGCCGGCAGCCACGCGCTCCGACTATCGCGTTTCAATCGCTGAGCACTGTACACTTAATAATAAGACGTTGCTACAACGTGTAAAAAGAAAAAAAAAGGAAAAAAGAAAAACCGGCCAGGCAGCGAAGCACTGGCTCGCGGAGCCGCCAACTTGTGACGCTTCAAAAGGAAATTCGGAGCTCCGACACACGTTGCGTTGTATTAACATTCGATATCGACCACGGCGTATCACGCTGGCTTTCACCGCTGCAGGAAAACCGTTGCGGAACTCATCATAACAGCTTCGCTATAAATAAAGGAAGCACCGAAATCATACCTTCTGATAACGTCGTAAATAAGGTGCAAGATCTCGCTGCTCACTTCTTCAATCGTTGCCATTTTGCACACTTTTGCATACTTTTGCACTTTTGCACGATGTCGATGATGGTTAGTCGATCGTGAACAGGAGAGTGCCTTGCGAGTGCTTGCGAGTGTAAAAAGTGAACGCAAAAAAACTAGAATACGTAACGTCAAAACAATACATTGCGCAAGCTGTATATTATATTTTATTGTTCATTTCAAGACTCATGCTAAGCTCTAGGTGGCGCTACCTTCGCTTTACGCACGCGCGTCTAGGAGTTTGTATGGGTGTTCTGTGGGGGAGGTGCGCATTCTGTGCCAAGTGGTTTCTGTTTCCGTGCTACGTTTGAAGCGGGTAATTAATTTCCGAGATCCGAATTATATGGTGGGCGCTTGCTCAAGCAATTTAACTTTGATTAAACTATACAGTGGCGCGCAGTTTTTAAACGAGAGGCGAAGACGATCCCTCCGAGCAGTCGTCCGGCGCTGCCCTGGTGAAGTGTCGATGTGCTCAGCGTTTCATCGGTTTTTCGCACGGCTATGACAATAACTTGGTAAGTCCTTTATCGTCTTCTTCAGTAAAGTGGCTCTGATTTCTAGGCATCTCCAACACATGCTTATGCAGCAGCCGAAGTTTCATTCGATCGACTGGGTGCAGTCTATCTACCGGCGATGTCTATCGATGAACGGTGGCGTATATGTAGAACTGGCGGTAACTTCAAGACGTGTTTGTCAACCATTGGGTTACTCTCCTGGAAAAATGGTTCCGTATCATGCATCACTTTTTGAAAACAACCACCTGTTGCTGACAGCCACGCACTGGTGCTTTCAAAGCGGTGTCGGACCGTAATGCTTTGCCGGCACCTCTGTAATGTGACAGAGATACGTCGAGACGAAATTTAGTTTTATTGTGATAGCAATTATAGAGGCACTCCAAGCGAATTTTTGCCGTCGGCGTTGCCGTGAGGTTCCGTGTATATTGAGGTGCATGTATGCTATATGACATGCTGTATATGCAGGTTATATTGTCACATCATTCTATCACTACAGTTGCTCATACCAGGTATAACATTAGTGACAAAATTATTCCTCAGAATTTTTAGAATGGCAGCCCACAAACAAATGTCATGAAACAAAACACCGACCGCGCATGCCGTTGATCTTGAATCTTCCCAGACTTAAATATTAAAAGTGCAAAACAATAAATGAGCTCAAACATGAAAATGTTTCAATTTTATTTGCGCGACTGTGCACTACCTTCGGGATCGGCCCAGGAAAGAGGTTTGAAGCATACCCGATACGGAAAACTGGTGGTAAAGTCGCTAAGAAAGTTGCTGGCTTTAATTAATAAACACATGAAATTGACCGATAGCAGGATTGAAACAGAGGACACCTATAGCACAGCAGCTCGTAAAAACGAGCTAAGTGAAAACTTAGCGTACGTTTACTTCAGTTCATACTGCGTCTATAGCTTTGAGCCCTACACTTCGTGTAATATTCTAACGTTTTGCTATCGCATTCATTGCTTCACCCTTATGGGGAAACTATATTTTTCCACCACACTACACTCTGCTCACCATACCCAGCACTTATGTTGGGTTTAAGTGTTTGCATGAATTCCTCCATGTGAAGCTAGCTGATGTCACTGATACATGGTAAGGAATTAGTACTTTGTATAATTTTAATAACATTTGATTGGCGGCGCAGCAAGCAGCTTCGAACCAAAAATGTCGGGGCCTCTCATGGACAGCTCCAAACCAAAGCGGCGTTAGTTACCTAGTTTAGGAACACGATAGTGCATGCAACGACAAGCTCATAATTGTTGTGGGCAATTGGGAACATACGGGAGATATGAGACCCCGGTCGCAGAAAAACAAAAAAACACACCTGCGTGTGGAAAAGTGCGCCGTATATGGAACATTTTTCTACGCACTTGAAGTCTGCTTCGCTCAAAAGATGCTATTGTATAAAGTAGCTGATGGAACAGTACGTTTAGAAGTTTGATCAGCGATCAAGGTGCATGGCTTTGGAACTACACTTGTTGTCTTCATTGTTCACTAGGCCATTCTCGTATGCTAGGTGAGTGCATGGGAGGCACTTACTGAGTGTGTCCTGTATGTAGTGATCTTCTTCTTCTTTCTGGGATTTTACATGCCAAAACCAGTTCTGATTATGAGGCACGCCGTAGTGGAGGGCTCCGGATTAATTTTGGCCACCTGGGGTTCTTTAACATGCACTACAACGCAAGTACACGGGCGTCTTTGCATTTTGCCTCCATCGAAATGCGGCGGTATGTAGTGATCATCACCACGTGACATCTAATATAGGGATGCTGCCGAATTGTGCTAGCTCAGTAAAGGGAGCTAGATTTAGAACAGTCGAAATTTGTCGATCAGCTGGTTAGCGAACCAGTGTTAGCCAGATGGCAATGCAATTTTTTTTTTTTCAGTGCTTTACTGAGAGCACCCAATGCCAACTGCGCTAAAAGCATCAACCGAAAAAATAAGTCGGCATTCTGAATTGCTTGTGTTTACGCCATCATTTACCACTCTGCGTACATACCAACTGTGTAGGGTATGGTTAGTGGCACTTTTGCCAGAACCAAAACAGTGGTTCATGTTAACAAATAGTGTAAAGTGAAGTGGGACTTTGATACTTAGTCGCAGCAGTGTCTTGTCTTTATCCGAAAGGTAGAAGGCAGCACTTATGTCCTGTCCTTATCCAAATCTTTTACGCCTTTGGTTAATGGGAAACCCGTACGAACGAGTTCAGGCTCAAAAATTAGTCCTGGCATTTGAAAAAAAGTGGTGGCAGGTTGGCATTTCAGAGCCACGGGTGCTGCGGCCAAAAAAACACACTGCCTCGGGCCACTTGCATCAAGACTGTGTGTTAGGGCACTGTCACCTCTGGAGGCTGTATCCAAGTGGTTGTGCTTCTCGACGCGACCAGGCTCCTCTGCTTACTTTCCTACAGGATACTGACTTGGCTTCCCATTTGTACTGGATGTTTGAATGTCTTTGTTGTTGTTTTTTTTTTTTTTTTGTGAGTGTCGAGGCCTTTTCTTGTTAATTTTGTTTGTTTATTCTTTTGTAATTAGTGTAACCTGCGTGTTTTTCTTATCTGTTCCTACTGCCACACACTGTTCCTCCTTGTCATTGCTTCTCATCTTGTTTCTTTTTTTACTCTTTACTTCCCTTCTTCCTATCTGCAACTCCTGTTTCTATCCTCTTCCTTATGAAGGGTAGGCAAGCAGTGTGCCCCTTTCGGTGGCAGTTGCCAGCCTGCTCTCCCATTTTTTCCTCTCTGTCTATTGTGTACCTGTTATCGTATCTAATAATAGATAGGGGTGTGCGAATAGCAGTTTTTGAAACCGAATCGAATAGTGTCAGAATCAAATCGAATGTTGAATGCTTTTCGAATAGCTTTCAAATTGTGAACAGCTGTTTTCACAGTGAATTTAAAACAATATTCACGTCTTAGTATTCGTGGCATTAGCAAGTTCCTGTCATTGCACTGCACGTTATGAAGCGTTTTCTATTAAAAGCATAAATGGAGCAATCAGGGAATGAATAGGTAGTTTGTTTGCATGCATGCACAGAATTTTTCGGAGAGTGCTAACGATCGCTGTGTAGCCGGCTAAGTTTAGCACCCCGAGCGACGTAGCCCACTCCACTGCAAAAGTTATGAAGTTTTATGCCTGCAGGGCTAAAGTTTGTCGTGTTCTTGCTCCAGTTTTATGTTTTATTGCACACAGTTTACATTATGACATATTACAAAGCCATTAAAAAGATATTTGTATATGCGAACTATGACTTCAATTCTCAAATCGAATAAGACACTAGTCGGTTCGTATTAGAAAGTTTCGAATATTCACACACCCCTAATAATAATAATTGGAAGGTATTGGCACAAATAATAATAATTGGAAGGTATTGGCACAGTGTCTGTAACATTAAATGCACTTCTTCCTTAGGGAGAGCAGAGTGATCAACTATGAGGCAGAGCGCAGGGAACGCCGAGGTATTCTCGAGGAAGTTTCGGACCACCCACTGAGGTCCAATGTCATCACGGTAAGAAGGCGTGAACTTGAATCCACGATGACTCTGCAGCACTCATAATAGCAAGTGTATACAGTTCAACTGCTGCTTGTACCGAGTCTTGTATGAATAGGAGTTGCAGGTGTCGTTGCAGGAAGTTACACTTCGAAATAAATTACCAGCTCATTTGCATTGAAATATTCTATAGGAGTTCACGCTGTTGTAGAATATTATTTCAATATGTTCTAGAATATTAGTTATTTACCCTTACACATTTGGCTAATATTATAGGATATCCTTGTGTTGATTGCACTGACAGCTATGTTTACTGCAAGCTGCTTTGTACTTACTTTTGTAATGGGTCTAGTGTTTTATTAATGAATAAATTTATTGATTTATTTATTATTTTATCGCATACCTACAGTGCCAAATGATGACATTAAAGTGAGGGGGAAAGCTGAGGTTATCAACCAAGACTCAATTAACGGAAAAGAAACAAATCATTAAACGTCTAAGTATCAAATATACACGACACAGCATTTACTACTTGTTCTTAACAAAGAAGCAACTTTTGCATTTTGTATTATTCTGGCAGCCATATTGAACATTATCCAAACATTATCCAACATAAAGTGTACTTAGTGCTGTATATCAGCCAAAGAAAAAAAAATGTTTTTTTTTTTCCTAGGCAGGGGGAGTTAGTCAAGCCACTTTGAGCTTTCTCTCTCTCTGCCATCACTATCTCGAATTTGAAGGAAAAATAAAGTAATTATTATAATTAACAGCAGCGCTGTTAGGTCGACAGCAACAAAGTGCACGTTCCTCTGTCTTTGTTAATTGCACTGTTGTCAATTATAAAACTGCACTAACTTACCCAGTTTTACCAGTCTTTATTAGTATATAACTGTTTCCAGTCCAGTGAAGCATATGTTATGCTGCATTAACAGGAGCAGCGGCGGCCGACTCCGGCGGAACGGTTGCGTCCGTCCACCACGTCATGGGGCGGTCCCGACCCACTGTCCATCAGTGATGGTGTCGACCCCTTGTCTGCCATGGCCAGCGAGCAGCCGGTACGTAGGTAGAGCTGCCTTTCTTCAAGCAGTTTGTAATAGCTGGAGTTTGTGGCTGTGGTTTGTTGCGTAATGCAGTCCTCTTATTGAGTGGAAGGTGTGGCATAATCATCACCAACCTATTTTAAAGGGGCCCTAAAACACTTTTTTGAACATAGTAAGCAAACATTCCTGATCTGTAGAAGAGGCACCTGCGAACATATGAGCCAAATATTATTACGCTGCATGCAGCAGGGAATTTACAATCTCGTTTCAGAAACAGTGGGAGAGTAGCTTGCTCTCGCCTCCGCAATGTCATCATGCAGCATCATTGCAAAGCAGTGATGCCCACCAACAGCTGTTGGCTGATTTCGTGATCGAGCGAATGTTCTCAATAACACTGTTATTGCTAGTTTTGAGTGAAATAACTGAAAAATTTATATGTCTGCAATCTCAGAAAGAGAGAAAAATAATTGGATCGTTGCAGTGTCGGTCGAGACGCATCAGTTGCGCGTAGATAGTCTGCTGTGCGCGGCCTCCGAGATAGCAGCGGCTTGCTGCGTAGCGTAGTCTACTGTTGCCGCCTCGGGGTGGCATGACAAGCTGTAGTGCCATGCCATGCCATGACAAAGGTACCTGGATATCCTCAATGCAACTATTATATGCCTTCAAGCACATCATTCTTTTATTAAAGCGAATGTCTCTATACTTTCTTCCCCGAGGTTTGGCCTGTCTGCTCAGTCAGTTTCCTGCCATGTATATCTTGAAACACTGCCATAGTAAACTTGGCCGATCCTGGAGACAGCGTGATACACGGTCACGTGGGTACCTGGGTTGCATTCTTGGGCTCTCCGCATCTTGAATCTGCGCACGCTTACGTGATGTCCTTTTGCTGTCACGATTTGCTCACTATACTGAACGAGATACCACTGAAGTTCAAAGTCCTACAAGTTATGAGTGCAGGTGAGCTTGCACTTTGTTCGTGCTGGTGCCAAGAGAAGTGAAGGATACTAGTGCATACAAAAAAAAGCCTCAGTTTGTGTTTTTGAAGAGTTGCTTATCATTAGGGGTCAGCATTAAAGCACTCCTCCTGGTTGTGGCAAGGCATACAAAATTTCTTAGCTGTTCGTTGAAACAATTTAAAAACTTCTTGAAGGGACACTAAAAATAAGAAGCTTTTACTCTGTTTAGACTGATAAAGCATTCCTCCTAAATTCTTTTTTCAATAATTTCACGGTAGAGATCGATTATCAGTAGTGAAAATGTAGGCCAAGGTTCTGCCTTTTCTCATTTCGCGCCAAAAACCACAGTGCTGGTACGTCAGTGTGACGCCACAAATTTAAATTAACTTTTCTTGTTCTTGGCCTTTTTCGCCCAGTAAGAGTTCCAAAAACTTACCAAATTCAGTCTTTGGCTTCTTCAAAATAAAAAGTCGTCCATGTTTACTGATAAAAAATAACTAGGTACAAGCAGACACAGTTGTTGTTCTTGACGTCGCAGAAAGCTGGTGCGGAAACTTTCAAAGGGGTGTGGGCACAACCATCTTTTGTTTTGTCTCTCTTCAGCCTTGCCAAACCTGTTCTCACAGTAAGAGTGACTTTTTGGTACTGTGTAAGGGTAAATTACTAATACGGCTCAAATAATTTTTCCCTTTAATGACCCTGGAAGTTACTTATGTGGACTTCGTCGACCTTAGCACGATAGGCGAGAATGCCACGAGTACCTACCTTCGACAAGGAAAATCTGCCTTACCAAGGATTCTCTTTATGAGAGAGAATGGAGAATCTCGCTCTTATATGGTTGTCGACCAATCTGGGGATGAGATCGACTTGTCCGTCCAATTGTACAATTTTCTTAGGCAAATGCTGTTTTCATGGCTGCGTGCAGGATCTGGACGTGCCGAGTTCCTCTGCCACCGAGGAGGGCCATAGGCAGGTGGTCTCGCCACGTTTCGAGCCCTGGGAGAACAAGAAGGCCGCCATACTGGCCAAGTACTCAACTGCCGAGAAGCTTTCCATCGCTACAAGCTTCCTCTCGGGTGGTGAGAAAGGTAATGCGCGGTCTAGCGAATATTGTGATCCGTGAGATGCGTGAATGCGTATGTGTATGTGTTGCTCTGCATCACATAAGGGTGCACTCACACTGGCAAGTCACAGTGATCACTCAACCAAGTTGGTCACAAATGGTTGCATTGGTCGTAAAGTCACCATTTCGGGTCAGTCGCTCACTGCCTGATTTTTCTGCTCTGTGGCTGGTCTCTCAAAACTTCTGAGCCAATCAGCGCCACAGGAGTAGGATGCTGGAATAGCACGGAAAAATGATAATGCTGTAGGCATGGCAGTTTGGGCAGGGCACCAGTTGCAAGACATTTCGGCAGGGCAATAGGTAGGTTGCATTTGTCGGTGCGAGTTGCTTCTTGGTTGCCACTTATGGCCGGTCACACGACTTCTGTCAATTGCCGGTGTGAATGCACACTAAAAGAGAACGGATTTTACAATGGACTGTGACTGTGCGACACTGTGTACCGTGTGATGTTGTATATCATTGTGTGTGACGGTGTGACACTTTGATAGACTATGTGTGAAAGTCACACGAAGACAGTCTCCGTTCCTTCTTTCCTTTTCTCAAATTTTTGATACACCTATTCTCTTTCCCCGGTCACTCTCTCTCTGAGCCATGTGCTCTATGCCCGATGTTGTCTGTGCAGTGGTGGTGAAGACGCAGAGTTCCGTCACGGACAAGGTCAAGAACCGGCTCGAGCAGTTGGATGACTTCGAAGAGGTGAGTCTCTCGTCTTGTAAATGTGTGAACGTCCACATCTCGATGTCCGCTCCAAGTCGAGTCTTTGACCTCAAAGTGTGTCATGCAGTCCAGACGCAATTTCTCTTTTTGCGGAAGGAAAAGAATAGACAAAGCTGCGAATGTTCTCTGTGATCTGTATCTTTGTTTGTTTTTTTGATGATTCTAGGTCTTGTAGTGAGCCATCGAAGATGCAATTAAATGCGCAGAAGCGCCAAAGCAGTGTTTTGCCCTGAGAGTCCTCCGCCCCCTTGCTTGGTGCAGGGTTCGGTGCGGGAGATGTTGAACCTGTCACAACAGGAGTACACCACACGCATCGAGGAGCTGCATCAGGCCCTACGCCAAGCGTGGGACCAGGACCAGCGTGTCCGCGCACTGAAGATAGCCATTCAGGTACCTGCCTGTCCGTGCAGTGGTGTACTGATGATTTGTACTTTGATGTACGGCGATTCACCACTACCACAACTACCGTGTCACTGCGGCCACATCACCACTTCTGCTGCGCCACCTATGCAGCAGGAGAATCTTGAAGTTTTACACTTTTCCTGGAAAGACTATAGTTTGCATTCTGCCCAAGTTTCATGTAAAGTGATCATCCGCAATAAGTTATAAGCATGTTTAGAAACTTTCAAATTCGTTTTTCTCTCTTTTTTTTTTCTCTCTTTTTTCGCTCTTATGCTATATTTATTGTGCATAATGTTGTGCATTATGCACAAAATTATTGTGCATAATGTGACTCCACCTCAGCCAAATTTTGTGTGCATACGCACAAGGATGTGTAGAAGGGAAATATATCTAGGTTTTATTGTAATTTGCAGAAATTTTGGTCATGTTAATCATAGAAATAGTCACAATAGTTCTCGATAACTATAGTCCAAATTGAAAATTGTTTTTATATAATAAACGTGAACAAAAGTGATTTTAAAGCTTTCTTGCAATTATTTGTTTACAAGGAGCAGTGTAGGTTATTTAACACTTTGCGAGGCCTGGTGGGAAGCTCAAACGTACTGAAGCTCAAAACAAGAGACCCTACTTTTCTGGCTTCCTAGAAGTACAGAAAAATAAGCAGATAAAATATTGAGTAACTAAAATCATATTTGAAAATGGGAGAATAAATCCTATATTTTGCATAAATTGCACCCAATTTGCTTAATCATTAGCGAAAAGGGATCTCTGAGGCGCATCTCCTCTTAGGAGACATGACAAGCATTACTGGCAAAAGTATTTCTTTGCGGCTGTTGTATCAGTTACCATGATGCACCTATGCATAAGGGTAGTTGACCTGTTACCTGGAAGTTGTTTGCACTTAAGCACGTTTAAAGTTTAACACTTCAAAAGTCGGAAACTTTTCATACAAGACTTTTCACGCATTAAAGTGTGTCTTGATTGGCCAACGATTGCATGCCTACAACTTTGATAGGAATGGGAATAGCTTTATTTACAGAAAAAAAAAAGGGGGGGGGGGGGGGGGGGGAAGCAGACAATGTTGCAGTGTTAAAATCACCACTGCAATGGCCAGCTTGCAGAAGATACCCATGTGAGAGAAGGTTTGTGAACATGAGGCCATGTCTCTTGCAGCTCCTAGGCATCAAACCATCACATTGTTAGGAGGGCTTTTAGCACAAAAGCATGAAAATATTGAAGTTGAGATTTTTGCATAGTTACTCGTTCTGGGATACGGAGCAGGGAGCTGGTGCAAGATGCTATTTTCACATCGTGTATTTTGTATTGTGCGTTATAACGCGTGTGGGCGATGATGTAGACCCACTGTGCTCTCAAAAGCAAACTGTGATATGGCGACCCGTGTGCATACTGATGCAGTGCTCAAAACTTCTGGTGGACACGTCGGTGGTGCAGTTCTACCCGAGCAAGTTTGTCTTGATCACCGACATCCTGGACAACTTTGGTGAGCCCTGGTGGTGAAACACCATGATGAGTGGTTTCTATTCTGTGCGCACCTGATTATTTGAGGCCATCGAGTTGAGATTTTCAGGTGCATGATGGTACATTTGACTTCTGTTAGTGCAACCTTGATGACACGTGCTTGGTCTAAATTCCTTGGCGCTCAAATCGAGGGGTGAGCTTAGCACGTGTGGGCTCCTTTTCGGACTTTCAAACACTGCTGAATCTGCAGGCAGGTAGAATTAACTGATGTTGAATCAGTGGAAGCTATCTGCACACTTGACGAACTTTACTTTGCAACAAATGTACAGTGGTCAGGGAGTTCAGACAAGGGTTGAAATTGCAGCACAATGTTCTTGTTCTTTTGACAAGTGTGCACTGCACTCTCACCAGGCAGTGCTGTTTTCTCTTGGAGCAAAAGTACATTGAAAGATATGAAAAATGTTGTCTTTGGGCTGATACCTCATGTGCAGGCCAGTTGGTGTACCAGCGGATCCACTCCAAGGCTGAGTACCTCAAGCCTGGAAGCAAGGCGCCCGTCCCACTGCCTGGTTAGTTGCACTCAGATGTGGCTCTTGAAGAGGAGTATAAAAACTCAATTGAGGAAAACCAAGTGAGCTGGCAGTGTAATGTTAGTACAGATACCTAGGCTGACTTGTAAATGCTCACATTATCAAAACCACTGTGCCATGCGTGTAGCGAAGCCTCTCTCTCTCTGTTTTTTTTTTTCCAATACGACCATTCTTCTTTTGCTTTACTTCTGCATCGTGAAATATGGTGCTATGGATATTTCAAGGTCAGGTCTCTCCTCTTTACGATGGTTCCAAAATGGCGGCACAGCGTCAATGGAAAATTGCGTGCTCCGCGGTGCGATGGCACCACCCAACGCCCAATTTGCTACCTGTCTTTTGTTGACAGCGCACCAGAAAAAATGTGATTTTCTCAACTTCTGCGTCACTTAAAAAAAAAATATATATATATATATATATATATATATATTTCTCCAAGTGATGAAGGAACACCCGAGGATCGCGAAAATAAGAAGAATCAGGAATTTAGACCAGTCAACCGAAGCGGTGGGTGGTAAACCGGGGTGGTAAACCGGAGTGGTGAGCAGAATTTTCACCCCTGCCCGCCATGGGGCAGCGGTGGAAACCCTGCTGTCATGGTAACATTCATTTGGGTCATCAAAAAAGTTACAATTATTCAGAAAGGTTCCGACATGACAGCTGTCGCCAGTAAAGGGATGAAGACAAACCGGAGGTTTACTAACCAGCCTATATTAGTAGTACTGCACAGTGCTATGCTAGGCCACTTGTGTAGCTTTCTCCTTTTCCTGTACATCGTATCTTTCGTTTCTGATGTGACATGCTGGTGTGGCCATTTGCTGATTCAAAGTTACAAACAGCATGAGACTCGCAGGGTGGAACAGGTTTTATATACTTTCTATGTGGCGCAAGCATATGTGCAGAGGAGCTTAGTGCCAACGTAATTTTTGCAGTTTTCTTCATGCACAGCCTAAGAGATGCGGAGAAAGTGTCTGGCTTTCACTCGATGTGCACAGTATTGAAACTAAAATGGTGGATGCATGGCACAATCCACGCATGGTTTCGTGTATGACCAAATGAAGCAACAACTGTGTTCAAGTTTTCTGCACGCATTAGCATGTTCCAAGTTTCTAATGCATTCCTATAGTCAGAGCGGCCATCATTCCAACACATCACATGTCTTGTGGCTGCTTGAGATTGTTGGTTCGACATTGTGTCAATTCATTGTGCAGAAAAACAGATGGACTGAAGAAAAAGACTACAGAGGAGCTGCAGGCTAGCACTTTGTCTGTCGTCCCTTTTCTTCTGTCCGTCGGTGTTATTTCTGCACTACGAATCGTTATTGCACGTTGTATTGGATGCCACATCATACCATCCATCTCCTGTTTAAGAAGAGCTGTGCGGTTTGAGAAAACCACACAGTGGTTTGTGTGGTGTGTGCTTCATGCAGTTTTGTTTCTGTGCATGACAGTGCGTTTATTCGGGAGAGTGGCTCTCGTGTGCAGCGGACTTCACACCGGACCAGGTGCCCGAGTCGGCGAAGGAGACCTGCCGCAACTGGTTTTTCAAGATAGCCTCGGTGCGGGAGCTCATCCCTCGCTTCTATGTTGAGACGGCCATCCTTCGCTGCTGCAGCTTCCTCACCCGCAGGTCAGCTCTGCCGCACGCAGGCCGCTTTGCTGCGAATCAAAATATCCGATTTTGTTGGTGATTGTAAATTACTTATTTTACATTGAATGCCATGAATTCATAGGAGTATGTGCAGGTGCTACCAGGTGAGGATACGTGGGCATCTAAAATGTGTTATCGTAGAAAAAAATCATGAGCCATTCCACTCTGTGAAGGTGGATGACCAGCAAAGCTGTTTATCATACGACACAGAAGTGACACAGAATGGGGAGGCATATAGTCCAAACTCCTGAGGAGCAGCGCACCTATGAAGAGCGACAGCAGGGACAGAGACGAGAATGCAATTGTCGCCGGGAGTGCGCACTACATGCAGCCTGGCCTCCCCATTACGATGAGAGAAGAAAAGTGAAATTCAAAATGGAGAACGGCACCTTCTCTTATATACATCGTGCTACAGTGCTGCCACCCCGGGAGAGTGGCAGGAAACTAAGCACGCAAGCGGTTGGAATGCCGACAAAGAGAGGGCAGTGCGAACGTAGACATGGCCGACGTGGGTTGGCCTTTTGGGCTAAGATCTGATCGTATCTGTTGTTACCCTTGTTCTTGGGACCTCTTTGGGTGCCAGGTGTGACAAGGGTAGTTCAAGGGCACGTTACAGGTCCCGGAGCCCAGCACTCGTCCACAATGGTATGTGCCATTGTGCTTGGACCCTTTCTGCACTATCACCAGGATTGGACCACATTTTTGCACACGCACACAAAAAATGCACCGAAGCCTAGCTGTAAACAACTTCGCTGTAAAAACCAGCGCAGTGAACAAGGGGGGAGGAGATGTAATAAAATTGTCGTTTTGGCACTCAAGTTCTTATGCTTCAGTGCCTCGTCACTGGTGGCCTAACCTTTCACTGCTGATGCAGTTCATGTACTCCTGTGTCCGATTTGTATGTTTTGGAGTCGGTGTTGTGTACCTAGTAATTTTCTCAGCCATCTGGATTAAGGTAAAGCTGCTTTTTCGTTAATTTGGTTTGGAGTATGCTCAGAAGATGAGTGAAATAAGTGGAGTATTCATAATTTGAAGTTGCATAGGGTTCTTTTTTAAAAAACAGCTTTGAAGCTAAGGCTAATTGTTCTGTAACTTCTTTCTGTCAGTTCTTTCTGCTATACCTTCGCTGTCTGTTCGCTGTTTCATCGTTCTGCAACACAACAGTTATAGCCCCGTTTTCTTGACTTTGCACTTCCATGTTATAGTTATTTTGTCATAAGATTAACCATCACTTTTTTTAGTCTGTGCACTGTTGACTGTGTCCTGCCTTTGGTCTATCTTGTAGAAGTTGTGTTCCAGCAACCAGCCCAAACTTTCTATGCAAGCCCTACTCGGTCTAGCTCCTTATTTAGGTCACACGGGCACTGTAGAGCTTTCAAGTGTACCCATGTGCCTCGGTGCTACAAACCTTAGAGGTACATCGGTGCAGAACATGACACACACCGTGATGGGGGGAAAAAATTAAAAAAAAAAGGCAGAGTGCTTGATTGGGTTTTCCATGCCTGTAAACTCCACCAAATTTCTATAAACTGTACCAACTTAGGCTCGTTTCTGGTTTTACAAATGATGTTGTGTCAAGTTTTATGAAAAATGCATTCTTCTCACTAGAACATTTTGCTTGTCAGTCTCCAAATCTCTATTTGGTATAATTAAGATGGCGAAAGGGCGCCAGAGAGGTACAGTCAAACCTCGATATAAAGAACCTCGATTTAACGAAATTCACGATGTAACGAACTATATTTATTTCCCCAGCTTAGTTCTATTGAATTAATGAAACTTTGATGTAACGATATTCTCAATATAATGAAGTTTTTCGATACAAGTACAACTTCGTTATATTGAGGTTTGACTGTACTTGCTTCAGGAACAGAAGTTCCTGAAGCAGCCGAAATTAGCAACAGCCACGCCGCTGAAGAAAGTTGCCGGGATCTAAAAACGATGGGCTGCTTTTCAGTCTCTGCAGTTCCAAGTTTGCTATTTGCTGCTGCTAATGCGCTGCATCTTAAGCTAAACTATTTTTAATAAAGTGTGCACACCTTTCGATCGTATCCCACGATCGAAAGGTGTGCGCTTAGAGTAAGCTTGTCGGCGACTCTGAAATTCAACAAAATTATGTTTTTTTCTTTGTTTTTTTCTCATTCAAACTCGCTTTTTCTGATTGCCCAATAATTTGAAAAATATTGCAGCGCCTTTTGTGTAAGAAAAATTTATTGTTGGCTGTATTTATTCCCAATAAGAGATATAATTTTAATATAACGAAATTTCACTGTAATGAAGCAAATTGCCGATTTTACAGTCTTTGTTATATCGAGAATTAACTGTAAGAGGTTCTTGCAGTAAGTACTATGGCTTTCTTTTTTTTGTGTGTGTTTGTGTTCCAGGGAATACTCAGGGGTGCTGCTTCGGCTGACGGGCACAATCTGTGGCATTGGTGATCCCTTGGTAGCCGCTTACGCGCGGTGCTATCTCTGCAGGGTAGGTTGCCTCGTCTGCGGCTTTGTCTCTGGCTTTAGCTGGACACTACTGAGTGCTGCTTATTGTCCTGCTCAGGTTGGCATGTCTGTCGCCCCAGAGGTCCACGAGCACGTCCTCGAGAATTTCTGGCAGTTCCTTCTCACATATCCTCAGGTGAGAGGTTGAGAAGCAGTTTTCCAGATGCACATACTTCACTGAGGCATAGTGTGAAGCGGCATCATCGCAAACCGAAACGGCTTTTGGAATGAGCCAGTAACACCTTACGCTGTAAAAACTCTGCTAACAGCTCTAACACATGCTTGAGAAAGCGGACTTCTCAAAAAAAAAAAAAAGTTTTTGAATACAAACAAACAGTTCATTTGCTCTCATCCACCAACCTGTACCCCGATGGGATGTACAGCTCTGATAGGACCAGTTTCAGGAGCTGTGGTGAGGCCTGTCGTATTCCCCAAGCTTCGCCGTCAGGCACATTTCTTCGGGCATCCCATCAAATGGGTCGTTACTCCATCGTGTGCCTTGTCCAGCTGTTTCGCTCTCTGCAGCACCAGATGCATGACACTGCTTCCTTCTGCTTCCCTGTGCAGCTGGAGCGCCCAGTGGTGCAGCAGCTGCTGAGGCAGCAGAAGCTGGACCTCTCCACCTACCTGACCCTGTACTGCCCAGCGCTGGACTGGATCCTGCAGTGCGTTGCCCACGGGGCCTCCGAGGACCTGCTGGACCAGGTGCTGGCACGCTGCAAGGCGCAGTGCAACAGTGCCCTGCTGCTCAACTCCATCATGACCGCCTTCCGGCCCGAGTTTGTGGCCAATCGGGCCCTCGAGTTCGTCAGCCTCATGAGGGACTGCGACGATGCCTCGTTCCCCAAGGTGTGTGTGTGCGGACTGCTGTGCTTTTATGAGAAAGAGAGAGGAATATTCTCATTGCCCGTAGAAGTGTGTTGAGGCCTGTTCTACATGTCCATGCATCCTGCATGCTCCTGCCAAAGTAGGATTACCCGCGCAGTGCTCAAGAGCGTCTGCGTGTGCCAGCAAGGTGACGACCAAAGCATGTCAGCTGGACATGCATATCTGTAGATAAACAATTAACAGCAGCTTGGCTTTGCTCGAACTGTGACTGGGTGCTCGCATGTTGTGTCTATGACATTCAGGAAGAATTACAAAAAAAAAAGCTAGGTTATTTAGAAGCGATCTGTGATGAAATATCCAGACCTGCTGCGATTTGTCAGTAGCACAGCAGCAGGTCAGGATTAGCGCAGCTGAATGCAAAATAAGAGAGGAGCTATCCACATGTCAGCGACCTTAGACCTTGCCTGACGGTACCAGCTCCGCCAGCTGCGTCGTGTCGCTGGAGTATAGGTGTCGGTTGTTCACCAGCGGTGATGTCACTGATTCTGATGTGCGCATGTATTACGTTCGAGTATAACCTGTCCTTAAATGGCACCCGCAGCTGCTCATGGAGTGCTGACCACTAGGTGCTTGCGTCATCTGCCTAGGTGCTATTTAAAGGCTGCCGATAAGAAAATTTACCATGCCTGCAGCTTTATCAGGATTGCTTGAATAGTGTATAGTACTCATTTGTAACCAATTCAGCCAGTGTGGAATTTTGTCCCGTTTGGCCTCTAATTGTGCCCTCTTTTCATGTTTGCCAGCATGTGCTGCTGCGCACGCTGGGGCTGTGCCTAGTGTTGGCCGACCCACCCGAGGACCAGCGCGTACAAGTGCTCAACCAGGCATGGAAGGCCATCGCCAAGCTGCGCAGCCCTGCCGTGAGTCTCAGTGCAGGCACTGGCCTGTGCTGCACTGCCCCATCGTAATTCCATTACCGACAGAAAACCAACTGCGCGTGCACAGCTTTTGTCATAAGTTTCGAAGCCATTGTATGCTTGACTCAACCTACTGCTGCCAGGCCTGTGTCGAGGTATTATAGAACTTTCACCCTCGTCACTGTCTGCCATCTTCACTTGGTTATTGATGTGGACCAGCTTACGTGTACTGTCCCTGTCAAAAGTTTGGACGCCACTGTGTACGTGACAGAGCCTGTTGTAGGGCCTGTACTGACACCCATACGGAACTTTCCTTCCTCCAAAGATGGCTAGTTTAGATTAGCTAGCTAGCTAGACATACAGATAGACTGATTGTAGGAAATGGAGCGATACACTCAATCACAATGCATAGTTGGAACATTCGGATTATGTACAGGCGCGGCCACTGCTAGCGGGAACACGGGAGCCCATGGCAGCGCTCCGCGGAGCGCCACGATTGGCGCCTCGGGAAGTCTTGCCAGACGACTCATCATAGCAGACGACTTGCCGGGGTTTTCGGCAATCGCTTTGATTGCGCCTGCTCCGGAAGACTTCATGAGGCACCAGTGGTGGTGCACTCCGCGGAGTGATGCCACAGGTGCCTCCAGTGTTCCCTCTAGCCGTGGCCGCACCTGTACATCGGTACACGAAAACTCCAGTTACTCGTAAATCGTGGACTATCACTGCCAAACATGGCAATCAAGAGAATAGCACACACTAAGTGTGCGCGCTGTCTTCGTTGTCTTTGTCACTGAAGCCGCTGCGCCTAGGAAATAGGTGCCCGCCTCCTAATGAGGAAGTTGGGTTGTGACGGCAGAGAAAATGTAGGCTTCTTCGCAGGTGAAGTGGACTCTACGATGCCGAGGCACAGGTTGGAAGGCATCAGTGGCAGTGTTTCTGTGTGCTTCTGTGTGTGGCTTAGGAATTTGACGGGGCCGTTGTAGGGCAGTTGTATAACGTAGCGCCGACTGCGTCATGGCGTAAGAAGACGTGTGCAGTCAATAAGGTGCGGGCTGACAAACGTGTTCCGACGAGATGAGCGAACAGGTGGCAGAAACGATGGTGTCCGTCTTTGTTTGAAGCCGAATTGTGTATAGTCGGTGATGCCAATAGATGCAGGTGGTGACGTCGTGCCATAGAATACGTCGGGTAAAACTAGTGCTGAAAACAAGTTCTGCCATAAAAAATAGATGCCCACTACAGGATATATAAATTGACAAAGTGGTGCCCTCCAATGTATGTACTAAGCTTCATAGTGTTAAATGTGTTCCTGAAACCCTGCCTTGAGTCCAGGAATCAAGCTTGTCATTACTCGCAGAGTACTTTGAGACTGGACAATGATTACCTACATTCCATTATATAATGCAACACATTTTTATTTTTTTTTCAATAGGGCATCACATTTAAAAATAGCTCCTTCCAAGCGTGATTTAGTTTCCTTGAGTCATCAGCAAAGGTGGCACCACAAATGTTCGCATAGGCTTTTATTGTAGCAAATTCTGTGCTGTGATCTTGGAGGTTTTGCCACACCCGTATAAATTGTCTGTACAGGCCAACGGAGGGAGCTAAGTCCAGACTATGCCTCCTGGTGGGCATGGAAGGCAACAAACGAAGGTCATTCGTGGCACAGTAATTGAGAAACTGACAGTAACTTAGGAGTGTTTATTGCAACTGCAATGAGGTGACCTGGCTCCTTGAATGGGCACCCATATGTGCTTCTATTGCTGCTGTGTGTTTACAGCAGTGGTGTTTCATTGCAGGACTATCTGAGCTGCGTCGAGGTGTGGATCGAGTTCCCCTGCAAGCACTTCACGGTGAGAGCACACACTCTTTTGAAATTCTATTTAGTTGGTTACTTGGCACTCTCATTGACCACTCAGCTTAGAAAAGCTTGGGTGACTCTTGGCACTTTTAAGCACAATCAAATCAAAGAGTAGATGGGAATACAGTTAAATCTCGATATAACACACTCCAGTATAATGAAATCCTCAATGTAACGCAGCATGCAACTTTTCATAACTTCATGTTGACCTCAATATAATGAAGAGTTAAATGTTATGAAATCTCACGACTGCCTGACTGGGTGCCTTGTGGTGACAAGGTGCCTTGTAACTGTCTTGGTCTCCTTGCTTGTCCTTCGTGTTCTCGGGCACGTGTTCTCGGGCACTCTTTGTGGTCAGTCACAAGTATGACGGAGGGAAACAGTTGCAGTTAAACCTTGATATAACGAACTTCAACATAACGAAATCCTCGATATAACCAAGCATGACGAGCATGGGTTGTGTTGACACATATAGGCGAGATGTCTGGTCCTTATCTCGCGAAAGTGACTGGATCACCGAAAGTGAATGACTGAGAATATCGCCCCTATACTTGTGAGCTCCTTCTGACAGTCAACACCCCGCCGTGCACGCAGGTGCGCGAGGTGGACATCCTGCTGGGTGCCCTGGTGCGTCACCTGGTGCCCGACCGAGCGTACGAGCAGCACCCTCAGCAGCTGGCACGGATCGTTGAGCGGCTGCTGCAGCATGTCACCGACTTCGGCCGGCTCTGCGCCATGGAGCACTTCCTGCCCCTGCTGGACCTGCTGCCTCGCGAAGGAGACGCCCGGGTCCGGGGTTGCAAGGCCGTCATGGCCGCCTTTCTCACCCAGCAGCGGGAGCCCACCCGCGACCCCGTGGTGCTGCACGCGCTGATGCACGTCGGGCAAGCCCTGCACGCCTCTCTCAACGCGCTCGCCCTGGAGGACGAGCGTCGTCACATCGGACAGCTGCTGTGCGGCTTCCTGCAGCGGGTCGGCTTCGGGCGCGACTTCGAGCAGCAGCTGGCCTTCTACGTGGACGCCCGTGCCGCGTTCAGCGCGCTCGACCCCGTGCTCGTGCAACTGGTGCAGGTGCTTGTTGTTCTCACCTTAGAGAAATTCAACTTGAGTCTCACTGCCTTCTGGAAAATGGCGTGTGGCATTGACCAAAAATCTGACGACATTGTCACATAGTAGTGGTGCTGAAAAACCCAAGATACTGAATAAAGTGTGCGAGTTAACAATCTAACTCTTCATTGGGCGAACTTGTGCCCCAGGAGGCAAACGACGCTCCAATTGCAGTGATAGTTGCGAGCATGGTTGTTGAATCTAATTTGCAAGTCAAATCTGTCCTCTGTTTATATGCATATAATCATACATTCCTGAGTAATTGCCAGCGCTCGTGAATATTCAGGAATGTACACCACTTTGCGTCATAAACAGTCCGATTAGACAATGTCTCCTTCATTGTAGAATACACCCTTTTCATGAGTTAGCTTTCTTGCGAGGCAGTTGGCCCAACTAATGGTGGCGTAGTCATTTTTGCAAACAGTGCGTGCAAGCACATGTGTTACGACATGAAAAAATGTAGATGGGGCTCTTGTGATGAAACCATGCACAAGAGACAAGCCCCAGCATGCCCATCTAGTGCTTTGTCTCCATTTGTACAATGACCAGTGTACGGGTGCATGACCATATGCACGTTTGTGTCGGGTGTGCTTTGTCACGGCGTTAGACTAAGGTCATGATTACTGATTGTTTCCGAATGGTACCCTACGGAGAAGAGGCTGCAGTATTTTGTGTCTTTCGTGTATAGATGTGTCGACCTCTGACCTTGTATAGAAAGGTTTGCATGCATGTGACAGCACTTTTATCGCATCCCGCCACTCACTTTATGCACCTACCACGTTAGCTTAGTACTAAGGCTATGGTGTCATGCTGCTAAGCTCGGGGTCACGGGTTCAATCCAAGGCCATGGCAGCCGCATTTCATGGGGGATGAAATCCAAAAACACTCGTGTACTTAGATTTAGGTGCACGATAAAGAACCCCAGGTGGTCAAAATCATTCTGGAACTCCCACTATGTCATGCCTTTTTATTGGATTGTGGCTTTGGCACGTAAAAGCCAGCATTGAATCGATTTGGATTATGCAGGATGTGAACCTGCTGGCTATGCGCACTCGTCAGGTGGTCAAGGGCCATCACACCCGCAAGACAGCTGCCTTTGTTCGGGTATGACACTCTTTCTTTGTCCTCCTTTGTTTTTTTTTGCAGGCATGGCTCATGAGGCATGTTTGCTCTTGCTAACAATTTGAACGATACAGCGTGGTGTATTGGGGCAGGGACGAGACGAAATAATGGACAAAAACAGTTAGGGAATATTTGTGTGTTACAATAAAGTATGGTCAAGCCTGGTTTTAATCAGCTAGTTCGCGTGATGAGAATAGTTCGATACATGAAGTAAATAATATATTTGACCGAAGGTATTGTGAACTTACGTGATGTGTTCATTACTCGCTGGCTTGATATCTACAGCTGGCAAACAAGCACGAGCAGAATATGCCGCTTAGGAGAGAAAAGCTGGTTGCATGTGGTAAACGCCACTTGCTGTAAATGCCACTTGCGAGTGGTATATATTCAGGAAAACAAGTCGGTAAGCCGTGCTCGTGCTTGTGGAAGTGCTTAACCTCGCTGACTGCCTCCACATTTGCCTTCTCTGCTGTGCACACTTGCAGGCGTGTGCAGCCTACTGCTTCATCACGATCCCGTCCCTGAGCAGCGTGCAGTCACGCCTGGAGCTCTACCTTCTCTCGGGACAGACGGCATATCTCAACCAGTGCCTCTCGCAAGGTGACCACCTTTTAATTTTTTTTTTTTTTTCTGAGCAAACTTGGAAACTGTCTCTGAGGAAGAAGGGCAAGAAGGGTCAATTTCACTATTATCAACCCTGCAGCTTTGGCAAGATCGCCGCAGTACTGTATGCTACTCATTTACGACCACTTTTAAGCCAAAGTGAAATTTCGTTGAAGTTGGCCCTTGACACGAGATAAAGTATAGGTAATGTTGAAGATCGCTGGGTGATGCCTTCGTCCTGCAGCGGATATGAGACAGTCTGACGATGACATGAACGACTTTGTAGGCGATGCCTTCCTGCAAGCGGCCATTGAGCTCCTTCCAGAGCTGCCGCCCTTCGTGGAGCCCGAAGGGGGTGGCAGTACGGCAGCACAGCGAACGAGCACCGAGCCATTCCTGGTGTCATACGCGAGCAGCCTGCTGTCGACGCTGCTGGTTGTGCCGGACCATCCGGACCACGAGCCGGTGCGGCTGCTGCGGGGCCTGCTCCAGGTGCTGCACGAGCGGCCGGCCTCCACGTGGACCAGCTCGGGGGGCGACGGCCGGGCCCGCATCTTCCTCAACGCGCTCAACCTGCTCGTGGCGCTGGGGCAGGAGCACTATCTCTACCACTTGGATAAAGGTGTGTCTTGGTTCATGCATAGTTAAGTTCTATTGTTTTTTTTTTTTTTTCAATCTGAACAAGAATCAAATATTTAATGAGCTGACATTTATTACATCATGATGCCACTGCTACGTAAGTGAGCGAGCTACCTGTCAAATGCTGCATGATTAGAGGTGCCATGTAAACATAACTTTTCCATCTAAATTGAGACCCTGTTTGCATTCAGATTTCTCTCAGACAGGGCCATTTCGCATTGAGAAAGAGAGACAGACGTATTTATTCTCTAGAGACTCGAAAGCAGTTATGGGACATAATCCTTTTTCAAGCTGGTTTTTATTGTCTACTGGTATATTATGAACATGAAAGGCGTTTCTTAAAATTTAAATATAGTGAAATCACGATAATTCGAAATCTCTTTTAATTCGAATTGACAGATAATTTGAACTGCTCTGTTGGTCCTCTCATAGTCCTGTGTATTTGAATAGAGAAACACTCCCACGAATTTGAACTCCAAGAAGCGCACGACAGTTATTTCTAGCAAACTTTCTCACTCCCATGGACCGCTTTTCGGACAACCCCGAGCCAAAGGCTAAGGCTTGATGTGTCCCTTACTGCCGTAATGTCGTGTGGCGTAAAAATGACGAGGAAAGACACGCGGGAAGCCGAGACCGAACTGGAGCAAGCAGAGTGACACGCACCCTCCTTTCCCGTCTGGCTTAAAATTAGCAGCAAGGAGACCTTAGTATATGCTTGATCACGTTAATTGCACGCTCAAACACGTCATCTCCAACATAGGGCACAAGGAAGGATGGTGCACATCAAGCCACCACCCTTCTCATCTCACTCTCGCACTTTTTCCCTGACATCAACAGCAAATGGCATGCGAGGCGCGATCTTATCGCAGTTGGACTTTATATGGAACTTTGGCTTTCTCCGGCACATGTCAGTCGTGCTCTGATAGAGGAACGATAAGTCTTTCAATGTTAGCGCAGTGACAGTGCTGGTTTTGTACGCTGTACTGCACAATTGATCACATACTAAGTTTAAAGGGGGCTCTCTTTAGTTCAAACTCTGTTTTATTCTAACAAATTTCCAGTTCCCTTGGAATTCGAATTAACGAGATTCTACTGTACCATGGCTGGATGCCAAGAGCTGCAACTATTTCGTCCTGTTTGGTATGATGAAAACTGGATTTCATTGCCTAAACACAGGGATGAAGATGGAACCAGTACGTGTAGTGCATTGCCATGTTGCTGCTGCATCCTGGATTTTCATGCACTCTCGAGGAAGTGAACACACTTTAAGGTTGATTTCCGACCTCTGTGACAACACGGAGGTCTAGATCAAAGTAATCTCGAATTTCTTGAAAGCGGATGACAAGAATGCTAAGGTCTTGTAAAAGATTGCAGTATCAATAAATAAAATAAAAGAATTTGAGCAAACCACTTCTGTACAGTTCCCCGCACCCCGGACTTCATATCCAGGATGAATATTTGAGGAATCGTTTCCAAGTTAATTTTGGAAAAAGACTGACAGCAATGTGCAATACAGCGTAGACCGCTTATAACTTAAGTCGCCGGAGTCTCGAATATCCGCACTATAAGCGGTACCGCACTATAACCAAAGCAACTATTTTCAAGGCCCACACATATGCAAAACATGTGCACCGAGCTGCCACGCGTATGCGACAGTCGAGAAATGCGGCTAGAACGTTTGCATTCAATTTACAGTCGAATCTTGTTAATTCAAACCAAATCACGCGGCGGCGCCTCCAACCGGCATTGCTCCGGCACCGCCATAGAGTAAAAGCTTAGGAGAGACCCTTCAATGTCGCGCGCAAACAAAACAAAAAAAAAAAAAAGAAAAACGCGGCGGAAATTTCACCCCCTCTCAAATGGCAAGGTCGCCGATTCTGTGTTGCGCCAGAACATGCGTGTACGTGCCGACGTCTCAGCCATGCTACCATAGCCACGCGTAGAAAATGGCAGTGAACCCTTCTTTCTCCTTTATGCTTCCTCTACTTTCTAGTCACGTGTTGACCTTGCACGCTGCGGCTACGGCGCAGAGGGAAGCAGCGGCGCTGTCCTCAGGCCGGCCAACGAAACTGCCCACGCCTGCAAACGCCCGCTTCCCGATAACAGCAGAAAACGAAACTTCGGGGAGCTGGCGCTGGGCTGGCTGAAGCGGCGGCGCCTGTATGGTGGCGGGCGCGCACGGTGACAGTTGAAAGTGAGGGAGCTACGAAGGAGGGCGAGGGGAGCCACCGAAGCGGTGGAGTTGCCGAGGCGAAATCCGCTTCCCTGCTGCCCTCCTCCCTCACATTCCACAGTCTCCGCGTGCGCCCTTCGCCGTGCTGTGCTGACGCCGCCCACTCCCTGAAGTTTCGTTTACTGCCGTTATCGTGAAGCGAGCGTTGGCCGGCGTTGGCAGTTTCGTGGCCCTCGCTCGCTATGCGCGCCGTTATATTTCACGACTCACACTCAAGATTCTGGTTTCAGCCTCACTGGCTGTTCGTTCGCACCACGTGCCCTTCTCCTCCACTTCGTCTCTCTTTCTTCCTCGAGCACTCCTTGGGGCGCCCGTTTGAGGGGAGCGTTCGCCATCTCCGCTGACTTCCGTACTCCCAGGCAGCCGCACTGTAACCGATATTTCGTTTCCCACAACTGCACTATAAGCGATACGTGTATACATGGAGTGCTATGGGAAAATTAACGGGAGTCTGTAAAGACCGCACTATATCCGGTCCTGCACTATAAGCGGTTACGTTATAAGTGGTCTATACTGTATATTGTACAAGGGGTCTTGGGAGGTTATTGAATACTTAAAGGATATGGCGTCCACTCTTGACTGGAGTCATTCATTGACAAAGGGGTGGGAGAGTTTGGTTCATAGGAATCAGGACAATGCATTCAGATGATGTCCTGGTGTGTTCTCTGGTCGATTAAGACCAGTGTAGTGTCCAGGACAACCTTGGCCATGTCTGGCAGTCGCTTAGGGTGACACCATTGATCGAAGCTGTCCGTTAGAAGTCGCAAAGGAAGGCTCCCAAGGAGCTTTTGCTTTAGCTGAGTGGCGGCCGCATAATCCCACAGAATATGACAGGTGCCTACTGAGGTTTGTGTTTTGCATGTGGAACAGTTATCTGTTGCAGTGATTCCGAGTTTCTTGCGCTAGAAACGCAGGAAGTTTGTTTGATATCATGCTTGGATGAAGTGCTTGCCCGTAATATCGAGGACAAATTGCAAGTGGTATCATCCGTTATGGTGGCAAACTAAAAAAATGTAGATTTTCTCACCAATGAAACAGCTTTGCCGTCAACTGTGGCAAAACTTTGCATGTGCATCAGTTTTGCACGGCCTCAGAAATTCTGGCATCCCATTGTTACTACTGTGCGGTGTGACGCAGTCTTGGAGGCCATGTTTTCTTCAAATTATGGTCGTCACTGTCTGCTGTCAGACGAGCTGAATGGGCTGTGCAGGAGCGAAAATGCACAATTAAAAGCCAACAGGTATTATGTATACCTAGTAGACAAGCTGGTAGTGACACCTTGTGACGATTTGCCTAACTACGATGGGTTTGAAAAATATTAGTGTTGCTCGAGTGTTCTTGTCGAAGGAAAATCATAAAAGGCCTGCACGTTAACGATTATGTCGCTTTGTCGATTTATACCAACCGTTTAAGCAGAACGTGATAGGTGATTGCAGTATTAGCTTTTCCTGTTCTCTGGTAAATTCTGCATCAAAAGATGTTACTACCAGTGTTGTGCCTACCATACACTTCTTCGGTAAAACGCACACAGTGAGAAGATTGCAGACAAGCTAAAACTCTCTAACATTTGGCGCTTCTTGTACACACCCTACACTTGACCTCTCAGTGGACTCCAACGATGCACTGTACGGTGGTGACCCAAAGTTCCGGGCACAGTTGGAGCAGCTGTGCACCAGCGTGCTGGACCAGCTGCTCGCGCACCTGCGTGCGCTCGGGGAATCCGGGGTGAGTGCAGCACATTTTCTTAGATCAATTTTCAATAATTTATGAGGTGTCTCGTGAATAGCATTGCTTGTTAGGTTAAGAACTCACGCATGATGTTTCCATTGAAGAAGAAGGAATGCAGCAATTAGCGCTCTGAGCTGCCGTACCCAGTATGCAGCCATTGTGGCGATCAGTTTGCAATGTGCCTGACTCTGTCACATTGAGGCGTTGCGCATGTTGAAAGCACGGCAAGCCTCGCCTGTAGATATCAGAACACCTGACAACTTTTCGAAGACACTGCATGTGAACCAGTTGGACTACTGTATTAAAGGAATCCTTTGCCAGTTTCAAAGGAGAACTGAATGGATAAATGTAACCATGCTCAAAATGTAGGTGCACCTGTCCCGGCAACGCCGTGATGATGTTAGTCCTCGCCACTTTCCCCACTGTGCTTAGGATCAAGGAAACCTTCAGGAGGATGTCGAGGCCAGCTGGATTGCTGTATTTGCCAGCGGCTTATCTGAAAGAGCTAGCAGTACAGTTTGGTACATGTGTGTCTTGTCAGCCCTGCTCCTGCAGCACTGTTTTATCTTCTCCTAATCTCATTATCATTGCCTCCTGGCCCCTTTGTCACAAGAGTTGAATTCAAAATTTGAAATCCAAATTTATTTAATTTAAAAATTCTATTTTTTTGTTTTGAAAGAATGTACACCACTGTTTGAACCTGCAGCAATAGGGTAGTTACAGGCCTGAGGTTCGCGCTATTTGCACATAAGCAAACCAGAACTCGTACAAAAATTCGGTATAGTAGCAGCAAACAGAGATGAACATAAAACGAAGTTATATAGCCATGATTATAACATATGTCGATAACCAGACATGTAATACACAGAAACCATGTCATGCATGAAAACACTAAAGGTAAGTACTATAACAAAATAACAACATTAACCGGTACAGGTGCAATCTACAGGTGCGAGTCTAGATCGCACGAGTCAGTTGTGGGCCGCCTGCTCGATTGATCTATCTTAGTGACATCAGGGGATGCTGATGGGCTAAGCCATCAGACATTCCTGGAATGCCCATTGCTCCAGTGTGGCTTCACACCACATGCCAATTCTTGTAAAAGTGAAAGTATCTCTTAAAGTTATAAATAAGTGATACGACCGTGTGATAGGTGTAGTAGTTGCTGCGTCTTGTCTTCGTTGCACGTACAGCTTGAAACAGTTTGAACTTGCACGCTGCTACAGCATGTGGAGCGGCAAGCACGATTGGCCCTGGAGCTCCTGCAGAGGCTGGTGATGGGTGCGAACTTGGAGCGACGGCCTCTCTTCTCCCTGGCGGTCAGTCTGTGGGGCCTGGCCCACCGAAATGCTGCCCTGGATCACCGCGCCTCGGTCAGTGCTAGCTTCCCGTCGCGGGGCGAAGGATTCGCTATTTTACCACTGTTTTCACTAACGTAGCGCGATCTCTGCCGCGATGGCTAAGTGGCTGTGGAATTCTGCTACCGAGCTTGAGGTTAAGGGTTCGACTCCCGGTCGCACAAGCTGCATTGTGATTGGAGTGGAATGCGAAACCGGTCAAGTGTCATAATAAAACTGCAATTTGGGTGAGTTGGTTGGTCCAACTATCATGCACCAAGATTTAAAAATATGAAAATGCCACGTAGCTGGTCAGAACCAAGGTAATGGTAATGTTGTTTGCTGTCGCTTGGAGATATTCAGATTATTTTTGCATTCTGCCTAATTAGATAATTAGTCTTAAATAATAAACTTCTCAAAGATTATAATTAGATGAAAATTGTTAATGAGGAAAATACAGAGCAATATGAAAACCTCCCGACACAGCTTTCTGTTGCTCATTATGTGCTACATAAAAGTGTTTTTTCAAGCCTGAAAGAAACCTGCGAATACACACAAAGTGCCTCGAGCGGCCAGTCGCGGGGCAATTTTGCATGTATTCGCTGGCTTCTTTCAAGCTCCAAAAAACACTCATGTAGCATGTATTGAGCAACAGAAAGCTGTGTCGGGAGTTTATCATGTTGCTCTACAATTTTCTCAATGTCACTTTTTATCTAATTATAATATTTGAAAAGCTGATTAATTAAGACTAATTATGTAATTAGGCAGAATGCAAGAAATAATCTGAGTACAGTTCGATATAACGAACTTCAGGGGACCGCGGTAAATCATTCGTTATTCTGAAAGGTTGTTATAGTGAGAGCCCGCAAATTAACCATACTGCCCATCAGTTCATAAGTTGTCACCATTTGAGCTATTCACGAAAACGTCGATGTTGAGTCTCGGCCCACGCTGTTGCTTTTTTCCATGGATTCTGCCGCCACACACTACCGAAGCACAGTATGAGTGCCGCAAGCAAAATACAAAAACTACTGACAAAAAAGGAAGCTCTATGTCACTTCCAAAGCGCAATCTTTCTTGTTTATTTTAAACATTCCTTGCCGTGGACACCACAACTGTCTCATTCGAGATGGACACCTGAACGATTCCAAAGCGCAAGCGCGTTTAAACGACAGCGTCTGGAAAGTGCAACATGCAACCGTGTGGCATCCCCATGAGTATGGAGGTTACATTTCTCCATGCGCGTAGCTAGTAAGGCCGCCTAAAGAAACGCGAAAGAAAGGCATGCGCAGAATGTCAGTAAAATGGGCAATTTTCTTCGTTATATTGATATTCAACCTTTTATGCACATAAGTACAGTTGCTGATGGATTTTTCTTACATGGAATGGACTGCAGAATTTTCCGAATTATCGGGCGATCAGAAAAAGCAAATTTTAATGAGAAACAAATTCGTTTTCTTGAATTTGAGAGTAGGAGACAAAACATACGGTTTCATGCCATGTCGACAACATTTTCACATCGGCAATACGAAGTGAAGCCAGCCACACTTTCGCGTCCATTCTGCCCCCGTGACGAAAACTTGCGCACGCAGTAGGACGACATTATCATGAAAAGCACTGGCAGCAGGGAGCGAAAGCTTCGTTTGCCTCTCGTTTCATCGCATCTCCGAAAGTCGAGATTACGTAACCTCCAGTACTAAACGCGTGGGAAGGCAGTGCACACGATGCAACACCACTTTGGCATGCCCACTGTGCACACGCCGGAGATTACCTCAAAAACGTCGCACGGGCTGCATATGCGCTCAGCCGTGCTGACAGCATCCGCAGACATGACCACGCTACAATAGGAGACTCGTGCCAACCTGCCCCCCACTTACTCCCCCCCTCCCCCCCCTTGCGTGTGCTTGATCGCGTTACCGCAAGCTTGCTTCTCTCCCCCCTTTCCCCTAGCTCGTGTGGATGGATGGTGCTCATCAAGCCACCATTCTTCTTGGCTCACCCTCACACCCAACGCAAAAATAGTGTGCAGGGCCGGATGCGCGTGAACTTTATATGGAGCATGACGCCTCTCCGCTCGGTGGTCACTCTTGATCCCGCAGTGCGCGATTTGAGAGGTGCATGCGCAAGCAGCCGCTTGTAGTTCAACCATTTGACCGTCTGCGTCCGTGGAATTTGCCATTTTTTGTCTCGGTATTCCTTCGCGGTGGCAGTGAAATCTTGTTATATTAAAATCGTGTATAAACACACTTTGTTATATCGAGGTTATAAATACACGGTGTTCTATGGACAAGAAGGTATAAAAAAGGGAAGCACTTCATTATATTGAGAATTTCGTAATATTGAAGTTCGTTGTATCGACGTCTAACTATATAATGCAAAGCTGTTAGTGTTGATGCAACAGGCTAAACTGCCCAACATGCAAACTATGAAAGAAAGCCCACTTTAAGTTTGCCTTTTAACGCCCAATCAACGCCTTCACTTGTTTCAGGTGCGCTGTCTGGAGTTCGTCAAGAAGCGAGCCAGCAGGGCCGGAAACAAAGGTCCTTATGCCGAGCTAGCCACCAAGCTACAGATTCCTTCGCCAGTCTGAGGCCCACCTCGTCTCTGTGTCCTCCTCCTAGAGCCAGACCTGGTTGTACTCCCTCCACGGGCCTGGCAAGGCCAAAGCTATGCCAGCTGCATTCTCCTCACCCAACTTGAGCAAAAAAAGGCTTCGCATGCACCATAGACCCCTCATTATAATACGTTTTGAATACAGGAACGCAAAAATAATTAATACTGATAGAAAATGTACGATCCGAACGGGGCATTGGCAACGTTCCGCACTTCGAGTGTATGAACCGGAACTAGGTTCTGCTGTAGAAAGATGAACTGGACTGCTGGGGCCACACCACTAGCCTTGGGTCGGGAGCTTAAAGAGCTTGGAAAATAAATGTGTACAGCAGGACTGTTTGATTTCTTGTGTCATGCAAAGTGTGAAAACTCTAAGGCATGTGCAATAAGAAAAAATGGTTAGTGAGTTGCATCCACTTAAAAAAAAATAAGAACTGTGCTATGCAGACAAGTGTGCATAGATAAGGACACTATTTCTCAGGTGATAAGTGAAGCAACCTGCTTGTTAAAAGTAGCCTAACATTGCAGCTACAGTTGTTGGGTCTAAGCACTGCAGCTACTAATCTAGGAACATGGCTAATGCCAGCTACAGCTGGTAAAAGCAACTTGGAACGTTTTTCAGTCTTTGCATTCAGTCACAGTCACACTCGCCAGCACCCCACTCGTGTTCATACTCATTTTGACTCTCTCTCACCGATACCCACTCACTCGCTCGTGTTCAAACTCTCACTCACAAGAACTGGCGCAGTTGACTTCCATTAATTCGACTCTGGCTACTTCAATTTTTTGGTTCATTCGGTCAAACTGAAGCTACTGCTTGGTGCCCATGCATTTCTGTGGGCTCAAGCTTTCTTTATTTTGATGCTAAAATTGGCCTTTGGCCGGTCAGCGTGCACGTGCCTGACCACCATGGTGACCACAACAGAGACCCTTTACTGGCAGTGTACCCACCGAGCTGGCGTAGTGGCTTTGGTGTTGCGCTGCTAAGCTTGGGAAACGCGAGCCACTAGCGGCTGCATTTCAATGGGGGTGAAAAATGCTAAAACGCCTGTGTACAATGAATTGGGCGCACGTTTAAGAACCCCAGGTAGCCAGAATCAATTCGGAGTCACCCACTACCACGTGCCTCATAATCATATCGTGGTTTTGGCATGTAAAACCCCAGATTTTAAATTTAATTACTGGCAACATCAGTCTCGGCAGAGCTTAGGGGGCAGTGAATGCATTTAACACCCGTCATCTCCCATCGAAAATGCTTATTTTTGACCTGCCCCTTGAAAGATTTTCAAGCAGCAACGGTAGCTCACAATGTCTGATTACAGTATTTAACCAGTTCTAAATCGCCGCTTTAAAAAAAAAAAAAAAAAAAAACACACATTTAAGCCAGACACTGTCATTTCGGCATTTGTATGCTTTGCCGCATAACACGGCTGTTTTGCAGCGAAGCTGACTTTAGAAAACTGGCCGCCACTATGCAACACATGTTGGGCTCTTGCCCATTTTTCTTGCTAAAAAGTCGTGGGCGCGGTAGTTTTTTACTTTGTTCAGGAGCTTTAATGTTTCCTACTTTGAACGCACAGAAAGCGCTCGCGCATTTGATTCGGGGGAGTGTTAGAATCGGTGGTGCCTTCCGACGTTTTTTTCTGCATCTTGCTTAATTCGACCCGCTGGATAATTCGATAGATTTTGTCGGCCCCATCAGGGTCGAATCGATGAAAGTCGAGTGTATTTACTCACATTAATACTGTGTACTGACGCTCACTGGAATTTATACTCGCGTTCAGTCACCGGCACTCACTCACATTCAAGCTCGCATCTACTCACACCAACAGGTATTCACTGACACTCACGTTACGTCTACTCACGCTCATTGGTACTCATTCACGTCCGTACACTCCACTCTGTGGGTTCTGAAACGTGCTCTTGGTACAAAGAAAGGACAACGCAGGTAACCCCGCCGTTAGGTGGCGCTAGCAGCGCAATACGTGCCATCTGTCGTACTATTCTGCAACTACAACACCGACCGCCGCCAGCGCTTAGCGAAGCAGCAAAGCCGGATTACAGGATATGCGAGAGCCATGCAGGGAAACCAACATCAAGGGACACATGAGAGTCTAGCGTTCCCACAACTTGGACTCACTCACGTTCACTCTCGCATGTATTCACACCCTTGTCACTCACCCACATTTATGCCTCTGAAATGAGTATGAGTGTACTCATTATATCGATCTATGGTGCTTGCCTCCAAGTGCAGCTTGTACTGGCAAATCAGTGACGAAGGGTGCAAAGAATGGAAACAACACAAGTCACGCTGCGAGATGTTGAGTGGGGAAGCAAGCATCTAATTTTTTTATTCTCTTCCACTGGTTTCTCCCGTGCCGTCCACATGCGCCAAAGACATAGTGCGGCACGGACACTTACCCCCTCCCCCGAGTGCAATGACGTGTAATTGCTGACCGCAGCATGGAGTTGGTGCAAGGGCAAATCCTGCAGTGAGTGCAATATTGGTTTGACTCGCACCGATTATCAATGATGCACAGTAATGTTTTATGGTGCCGGAATGGCATCACTTTTGTACGGTACGCAGGTCAATTTGGGAGTCGGTGCAATACCGTTGCAAGGTCAAGTGCAGAGTCGATGCAATTCGTGTTTCATTAATTCTACCATGATCCAAGAACGTCGCCTGCATTGGCTCTGCCAATTAATATGGAATGGACTATTACAAAATATGGTGCCGGATCTCTTTAGCACCCATAAAGGTGTTCCAAGTCCATTCGCTATTATCGTGTGGTTGTAAATGGCCAGTACGATTGCATATGAAGTCTGGAGGCTGGCAGAAGCACTGACACCAACCCGATGGGTATCTGAAGCTGGATACTGAGGAATGTGTGCAATGAAAAGGTCATATGATAAGTATGGGTGTGTGAATATTTGAAATTTTTGAACAAAGAATCGAATATTGTTTTATTCAATTTTTTTTAGTCAGATGATCACTATATTTGCAAATACAAATATTTTTTCAATAGTTTTTGAATATTTCAAATTGCCAACGTTGTGTGAGCAAGCATAAAGTTGGAGCTTAGTGCGACAAATTGCATCCTGGCTGGCATAGCAGACATAAGACACAAGAGGCTCCATACTGGAGCAGACTGATAGCGGCTAGACCACTAACAGTCGCATTTGCCAATGAGTCCCGACTATGGGAATAAACGACTTATTTACTCCATTATTTATTGTTTGCTCCTTATAAACCACCTCATTTACCACAATTTAAACCCCCCTCCCCCCCAAAAAATTGATAAAACTGGTCAAAGAGAATACCCATAGGGATACTTAGACAACTCCAGTGGAGTTTCTGTATCCTTTTTCTGATTGACTCACAGAATGACAACTGTTTTTCTAGAATACATATTTATTGTTCTACACTATGATTGATCTTTCGTACGCTGCTGCTGCTCTCCTCTTGCAAGCCGTAAGCCACTAGAAGAGAGTCTGAAGAGGGGTCACGACCTAGGAACCGCCGGAAGACCTCGCTTCCGTTGACGCTACCTCCAAGCTCCAAGAAGGTCTCTCGGAACCTGCGAACAGTGGGTGGCAGATCATTGCTCAGCACGGCATCCAGGCAAACCTTTTTTTGCTGTAGTGATACCAGTAATTTGCACATTCGTGCTCCAAAATGATGCTGCCCGTTATCAGCGAGAAGACTGAAAGGAACTGAGGGGCTCAATATTTTGTTACTAACAACCATAACAAACCAGCAATAAATGAAACCAAGGAAGGCGGAGGGAAAATAAACTGCGGTTCTTAGTTGAAAGAACAATGAAAAAGGGAAGAAATGACAGCTTGCAACCGCTGGGAGCTATTGCTATCGCAATGCTAAAGATGCTGCTGGTTCAGCTTTAGCATTGCACAATGCAACATCAGACAAAGGCCAAGTGTGTGTCTTGCCTCTGTTTCAAGATTGTGCCGTTCGATGCTCAAAGTGTGAAACCGTGTTTTGGCTACACCAAGCAGACTTACCGTTTTCCTACACTGCTGATGTCGGATGAAGTCTCGGCCTTCTGGAATGCCCCCAGCACATCCGCGGCTATCATCTGCAACATCAGATTTGCAACACGCGGTTACTGAGCGGCTTCACCATAAGTGACAAGACAGGCACACAGCAGTGACTGTTCGTAACAACAGAGCAATTATAATGTAAAGATTCCTTCTGCTCAAATATATTTCTTTGTTATCAGCTGCTCAAGACCGGCCAGTCTGATGATAACATTGGCAGAGGGCTACTAAGACCAGTGACATAATGCAAAAAAGAAAACTGAATCAAAATTGTTACATTACCTGACTCGGGTAACAAAAAAAAGCACACCTGAGCCAAACATTCTGCTGCTACCAGAGCAATTGGAGGAGCCATGTGGGCAAAATTCTGCCGGATCTCGGCTGTGCTCCGAGCTCAAAGGCGAGAGTGCGTTCCATGCGCTCCAAGCTGGAACCACAGCACTCTGAATGAATTATACTGAATGTGTTCTGAGCGCACGAAAGCACCTGTGTTATATAGCAGCAACTGTGTAGCAGTCTATAGAGAACACGCAGTCGCAAACACTTGTTTAAATAATGCCATAACAGGCAAAGTTAGTACAGGCATTTTAAGGGCTGCCGTGGTTTCTCGCTCACCTTTGCTACCCTGCCCTCGCCCACATGTGCCCTCTCCTCAATAACTAACAAGAAAAGGGCTCTCCCAATGTACACCATTGATCGCCCTCTGCCTGATGGCGACTAGAACCTTCCCGGAAGGATCAGCGGAGCACAATGGGCGAGCTGATCCTTCGAACACACCACTGAACATGCAGCTGCACCTTCACGTTGCAGCGTCAAGCACGCATTCTGCTGCATCACAATGTGCCAAGGAAGGACAGAGAAAAGCCTGGAGAGGAGCACGAGAATGTTTTCTAACAGCGGAGCTGTTGTAGGTCGAGGCTTCGCCATTCATCTATCCGCCGGTGTCATGCAGGTCACGTGACCAGGAGAGGATGAGAAATGCGCCTAAGGAGGACAGGTCACCTGACTAGCAGAGGAGGTAACCAATGAGAGGCCGCGGTGGGTGTGAGGAGGAGAGGCGATGCAGTGGCGCACCGATTGGGGGGGGGGGGGTTCTAACACCCCCCCTAGCCCATGAGTTAATCTCTTCCTCCCAGCGTGTCTAGTCCCACCAGTCCAACGTGTACCATCAGTGCTCTGTTCACATTGTCATTACATTCAGAAGGTGGCTTGAGGTCGAAATTTCTGATTAACTATCATTGTCGTGTATTTATTCATTCACTCAAATTCAATGAGGCCAACCGCATGCTCGATGCTTTGCATTGAATACCACTGAAGCAGCTCTAGGCGGAAAAAAGATGCAATTTTCGTCTTTCAAGACGCTGCCAGTAGTTTGACCCTTTTTTTTCTTGTGCAGCAACTAAGATGTGAGACGCACAATCGTCTTCACACTCGCAAACTTAGGCAAAAAGTGCATTTTTTGACAATTCCCGTGAAGAAATTAAAATTAGTACTGACATTAAACTAAGGCAAACTGTCTGACATTAAATTTTTTCGATTCATTTATAATGGTCACAAATGTCCAGAGGTATCGCAGAATACTCGAAACGAGCTATTGTTTCTTCGTTTATTTGATTCACAGGGAAAGACTAAGGATGAAATCAGAGAATCCATGAATAATGGGAATAGTCGCCTCAACTTGCCTGGCTTTCGAGATGCAGCTACCGTGCATTCCGAATTGCTCTCATTTCCAAAGAATCCCTCTGTCTCCTCCCTATTAGAGCAGAGACTACGGCAGCTGTTTGATTCGACACTGATTGATTTAATGGTTTTTTTAACGATTGTTTAAGGAAAATGCATATTATGCAAAGTGCTTGTTCCCCCCCCCAACACACACAACAATTCAACCACCCCTGGCAGAGATCCTGGGTGCGTACCAAGGCGATGGGTATAATGTGCAGCGCGCCTTTGAAAACGAGCAATTCGCATAGCTGCTGCTGACGCCGTCAGCGTTTCCCCACATTCGGCCGAACGCAAGCGATGTCCATGACTGCGTTCATGCCGCTGGCGGCCACCGCTCGGCAGGTTTCCACCACAGAATGGACACTCGTAGAGAGGGTCGGAAGTTGCTGCCGGTACAGTGACTCCTTCATCCCTAGGACAAGCACGTACTGGAATCGCCTTTCCACATCAGTCGCACTCATCACTGACCCTACCAATTTCAAGACCGCTGTTCAGAATGCCATTTGCTAATATTTTTGTTTGTATTTTTACTGCATTATTTTTTTTTTTTGACTCCACTCCTTTCTGTAACGCCTTCGGCCCTTGAAAGTATGTGAAATAAATAAACAAATAAGTGCCAAGGGTCATATACATGTTGAATTTCTATGCACTCCTATAGCAGTTGCATTGTGTACACTTCTTACAGCACAAAATGATCAATCTTCCTGGTAGAAGCATTCTTCCACACAACTGTTTCTAAGTGTGAGCACTGTTGCGAACTGCACTATATCTCATAGACACAGCTGACCCCATACATCTGTTAGGAAATGCAATTTTATGACGCACAGTTCAGTGACTCCGTGCACTTCCTGAGGGCGGACACAGTGATAACATCAAGTTGCTATCGCCACATTTGTTGTTATAATGTTAAAAAAAGAAAACCAGGAAAGAGCACTGCATGTATGAACTATGCTTTTAATTACAATCACATATGAGTTCGCTGTCGGGATGCCGGGCGCTTCTTGTCCCGTGGTTATGAATCACTCACCCTCTATCAAAGCAGTTTCGACGTGCACGTCGTACTTCGTAAAAACTATTGACAGCGCGAAACGATATACGGAACACACAGAAAAAGATACCGGAAATTCCGTGACGTTAGTTTTCAGTATGGATTACCAACGTATACCCAACGTACCGTCCTTCTGAATCGTATTTGGTCTTATCGAGAGGTAATAAAAAAAGTGCTGACGCTTTCTTGCGAGCTTTTAGTACAGATGCGCAACAGGTGTAAAATATATACAGACCATAGATTTTTTACAGACCGAATTGCGCGTGTGTCTGGTATAGCATTCGAAGCGTTTACGCTCTGTCACATTTTTTTTTTTTTTTTTTTAATTCCTTTCGGGATGACGTGATGCGCACCTAAGCAAACTTCGCACCAGTGCCACGATCGTTTCTTTTTTCCGTTCAGCTGGTCGCAATCACGCCAATCGATTAGCTCGACGGGTGCACAATTACGAGCGGAGTGGCGCAAATTGTGCACACGAATGACTTCGCGGACTGCGCTAGCAGTATAACGCGAGCCCATTGTTTCACATAGTACGTGCAAACGCGTACACCCGAAACAGCGCCGCTGCTGCATTTATTTTTGCGCAGCCTTTGTCGCCACAGCACCAGCAGACCTTGATGCGACTCCACGCGTCGGGTGACAGCTCGACGCGTGACGCAACGCGAAATGCGAGAACAATCGTTTCTCCCATCTCACGAGGAAGTTTGCTCTCGGCTCGGGTTATGATTGCGGCAAGCAGCAGCTGACGGCCGGAGGGGGCGCAAAATGTGGATGACCATTCGAAAGCCACACCGCGCGCGAGGGGCAACTAGTGGTTAGCGATGCTCGACTACCGCGTTCGCGGTGACGTAATGGTGAATTAGGAGTTCGCGCTCCCGACCTTTTGAACTCACCTTGCAGACTTCGTCGCGCTGAGGTCAGGCCAGTCGGGCACGGTCCGGAATCGAGGAAAGCGCGTACGGCACTACCTACTGGCAACGCCTCCGCCAGCAGACAACTCTCTCGTCGGCAGCTCTGGCGGTGATGATGATAATGGTAGTCAATCTGTACCACAGATGAGGTGATAACTCCATGGGGGTGATCAACGCTCTTCACTGTGCTACTGGTATTCACGCATGCAAATGCAAAAGTAGCGCTGCGCTGAAGAAGAAAAAAGAACAATGAGATAGTTATTATTTGCGATACTTATTTGCACTGTTCTATCTTCGTGTCCACGTGGAGACTGCTCTCTGAATAAGCTTTGGTTGGTATGGTATGGTATGGCTTTACGCCCAGACCTTGCGGCTCGCAATGCACAAAAACGAGGAAGCAAAAGAACTTCCGAGCAAGTTTTCGTGGAACAACCAATGATCTATCCACATCTGCAATCTGAACTCCACATGCATCCCCTTCAAAGTGATTCGCGCGAGTACGTATTTCTGCGGTATCACACGCGCCCACTTTCGATCGCGATCGAGCCTGATCCAAATCGGAATTCACGACCCCCATTGGCTCCCTCCCGCAGCTCGCGCAAGGGACCAATCAGGCAATCGCGACCGAGAAATTCAATCGCGATCGAAAATGTGCCGTGTGATATCCGCATTAGGCACGCCGTGGGAGGAATTCGCGCCTCATTGAAGAAGAGTAATTATAAGTGGCAGAGAGAAAGGTTAAGAGCGTGGTCGGGTCGTTGCGAATACGCAGCGCCAGGTTGGGAAGGTTGCCCGAAGCATCGAACTGAGGCTTAAATGAGAGTTAAATGCAACACGAATAACGTCGTCGGGATGGCGTTTCAAGGAGAGCTTTTATCATCTCGAACAGCTGCGCAATATTTTCGCAGCTGGTGTCAGCTGATGCATAGAGCCAGCATATACTTTACGAGCATGTCTCCATGAGAGTGAAGAGCCCGCTGTGGCGCTGAGTGCCATTTCACAACAAGCGGCCAGTGTGACGCGGTATGTATCTAAACAAAACCCGTCCGGCAATGGCGTCTGCCAGGCAGGTCTGGTTGTTGACTTGTCGGTCGTGAGGGGGAGATCGGTTAAGAAAACATTCTCCGGTCGAGTTTTCCTCGCCGGCCGAATAGTATGGCGGACCTGGAAAATTCTCGCCGCGAGCTGCGCAAGTCGGCGGACCTGAGAAGGATACTGTTCAAAGAAGAGGAGCAGGCTAAAACGAGACACGTAGGTTGCTTTATTGCTTTGGCGCTACTAATGCCTGGAGAGAAGCTTTGGAGGCGAAGGGCCACGCATATGCATTGCTTTTGCGTTCGCAGATTCGGAAGCTGATGAACAAGCCAGCCTGGGAGCGCAGTGCCGACGAAGAGTGCATTCTGGAGAACTCGCGTGACCTGGTCCAAATTCTGCAGGAGAGGTCGCGGAAGCGCCAATGCAACGAGCAGCGTCTTCAAGAGGTGCGTATGTGACGCTGGCTTGGGGCGTCAAGTCGAACTGAACATCTGCGGTATTTGCACTGGGTTACGCAGCGTAGTAGCTAGTACTAGCAGAGAACATCTGGTACTAGCAATTAAGGTACGCAGCCTACGCTTCTCGGTGTTTCCGTACCTGTGCGACAACAACAAACGTGCTACAGTGAACGCTTATGAGCTGCGCCTAGCAGGAGCGCCGTGCAATGGTCGCTGGCCAACGCTGCGCGTTCGCGTCGCTACCTGTGGTCACTCGTGTGGCAAATATTTGCAGCCAGCCCAAGATTTGCTGGTGGCTCTTGCTGCGGCAGTTATGACGTCGAAACTAAGTGGACTTCGTGTAGTGTTTCTCTGGCGACAGGGCAGAACCTTCCGTAGCGCGTTGGAGCGTAAATTTCGAAGGAAAATGGCAGCTTTCGCTTAGCTGTTCTCGCTGGGCAGCTGTTTTGCCGGCGCGAGTATGTCGATGTGGATGAAGTGCCAGCTGCTGCGAGCCAGCCCGAGTTGGCCCTACCAATGGGCGTGATACGCGCATACGCCGAGCGTCACAACTCTCTTCGCTTCAATCCAGAATTATAGCTGCTAATCGATGAATGAACTTGCATTTATGTAGCTCAGTGTTGTTTTAAGTGAATTGTTTTTCAGTACATTGTTTGACGATGGGGCCACTGCATTATGCGCAGTTTTGTGGATGGGGTTTTCAAGGCAGTCTCTTCTCTGCAAGTTTATATGTGTTGTATATATATTGATACGGAACAGCCGCCACAGTTTGGCTGCACTGAGGAGAAGGAAGACGTGTTCCCGCTTGATATAGCATCGCCATTTTGACCTCCGTTAGCTTCCCTGTACATAAATTGTAAATAGCCTTGGGCATCTGCTACATGTAACAATATGGACCATGAAATGCATATATAATGCATATTGAGTTGATCTCATGTTATCGGATGTGTTGACGCATTCACTTTATTCTGGCCATAGAGGGAAGATACACAAACTTTTCTTTTTTTCACTATAGCTGTTGAACACTGACCAACACCTCTGTTGTTGCATTATTTGTGGTAAAACATTATTGGCACCTGTGGCCATATTATGTAAGGATTCTTTTTCGTAGCAGCCATGGCCTATTCTCTTAATTTCTTAACACTCATCACAGCAAGTGGCCAATACCAGTGATGAGAAAGCAAGATGTTATGCTAGCAAGTAGAAAAATTCACCGACAATTACGATACTCCTTAATGCGAAATTTGAGCGCAGCTCTATATGGTGTTTTCATTTCGCGATATATTGGCTGGCACGGACAATCCACCTCGTGCGGCACGTTGCAGATGGAGCGAAGTGTGGCGAGACTGCCTCGCTAATCTGGAGATCGCGAGAGCCAGCATGTGGGTGACGTGTGGCCACGATTTACAGCAGCGGCCGCCGACAGACCTACCAGACGACGCACGCTACTCTGGCGCCATCTCGTACCCATTGTCACCGCACTACGCTTTTCTTCTCACGCTTTCGCCATACCCTCTTCTGCTTTTCATCTCATAGTTCCACTTCACCCTCCTCTCCGCTTTCCTTCTTGCGTTTTTCATCCCCTGCTGCGATCCGCATTCGCTTTCATCTTTCGCTGTGCTCGTTCGTTCGTTTACGCCGCCGCAGGAATGGGCGCCTAAGAGCTGCGCTCTGAAAATAATGGAAACTGAAAAGAATCGTCACGCATTAGAGGCCCCGGTATTATAAACTGGTTTTATGGGCCATTCTTGTGTACAAAATGTCTTTTGTTGATCCTGTTGACAAGACATGTTTAATGTTTGTTGCCATCAATTGGGAGCCCCGACAGATGTTGACAGGCAACTGTATGTGAATGTGATCCCTTGAACCATGCAGGTGCAAGATCCACCAGCAGTGCTGGCCGAAAAGTGCGAGGTACTGGCGACGGCCATTACCGAAGCACGCCACCTTATAGTGTACACGGGTGCTGGCATCAGCACAGCGGCGCGCATCCCAGACTACAGGGGCCCAGCAGGTGTCTGGACTTTGCTGCACAAAGGCCAGCGGCTTCCCGAGTAGGTGCCACCTTGCTCACTTGTCATGGTATGATCAGCTTGTGGCACCGGATTATGACCATGGCATGCCGCTGCCACAATCGAAACGACGGGATTTTGCATTGATAAGGCAGCCCCGTATAAACAGCTCAACTCGTGGCTTGTTTGTGCCCAAATTTCACTCGGAGAAATAAAGTGGCTTTCTCTGTGTGAAATTCACGACAGGAAAGCAAGTGACTCTCTGTAGTGAATTTTGTTTAACGCCATGCTTAGCTACAGTACATGCCTGCTTCTCACAGGGTGAACCAGAAGTACCCTACATGTCATCTGCCGTGGTGCCGGAAAAAAAAAATTCATTTTCTCAGTACGGGGAACGGTGGCACTGCCTTCTGACTGGAAAGTAGAATCACTTCACATTTAGTTGTCTCCTCCACAATATGGAATTCGCTCTCTTCTGGGACAGGTGGCGCCAGTGTTCCTTTCCCTCCAAAAAACTGCTTTTCCATTGCAGGGTTCAGGACCTGAGCCAGGCTTGCCCGACCTTCACTCACATGGCGCTGGCGCAGCTGCAGCGCATGGGGCACGTCAAGCACGTCGTGTCGCAGAACTGCGACGGCCTCCACGTTCGCAGTGGCCTGTCCCGGAAGTGCCTCTCCGAGGTGCACGGCAACATGTTCCTCGAGGTGTGCCCGCGCTGCAAGCCGCTGCGGCAGTACTTCCGCCTCTTCGACGTCACTGAGCGGACGGCCTTGCGGCGGCACCGCACGGGCCGCCAGTGCCACGTCTGCTCCGCCGACCTGGTTGATACCATCGTGCACTTTGGCGAGAAGGGCCGGTTGCGCTGGCCGCTTAACTGGCAGGGTGCGGGGCGAGCGGCCGACCGGTGTGATGCCATCCTCTGCCTAGGCAGCAGCCTCAAGGTGCCAGTTTTCCTTGGCACTTTATGGACAGTGCATGAACAGTGTTTGTGCATTCATTTCTCGCGCACATTTTATCAGCCAAAGGCAGGGTTAGCATGGCCAAGCGACTAGTTTATTTCCGGATCTGTCGATGCCGCAGCCAGGGGTAGCAAATGCGACCAAAAAATTCGGGGTAGCTTGCACTAGTGGCCACCAGAGCAAAGTGGTCTGAAATGACCAGTAGAAAAGAAAGTCTTGCTCTGAATTGGTAAGGCCTCACCACCCGGCTGGTTTATCGTTGGCGCAGCCATTTTTGGTGTCGCATGCTGGCTGCTGGCTTGACCTCACAGTGGCCTGCCATTTGCCGGTTTTCTAATTCTGCCTAAATTGGCGCATTATAAGCAGCATCGCTTTTGCACCTGGTGCACAGCTGAACTCATTCCTAAATCTTTAAACTTTCACCTTTGTTATCCAAAGTTGCTGGACTGACCCATCCATTCTTTTGCTTTTTTTTTTAAAGCGAAGCTTTCTTTACCTTTCTCTGCTTCTTTCGTGTGCCCTTGTCATGCCTCCCCCCCAACCCCCTGCTTCTTTCGGTGCTATTTACTTCTTTGCAAAGGCGGCGACTGTAGCACCTGGGCTTCCCGTGCCCCTAAATACATTGCTGCATGGATGTCACCTATATTGGCTCCACCAATAAAGAATGGAAAGCACAAATGTGCATCCAGGGAGTGCAGCTACTGCTCGGTGAGTTACTCTCCGTTCTGTACAGGTGCTTCGGAGATACCGGTGCCTATGGGGGCTCGACCGGCCCGTGCGTGAGAGGCCCAAGCTGTACATCGTGAACCTGCAGTGGACGCCCAAGGACGACTCGGCTGCACTCAAGATCAACGGCCGCTGCGACGAGGTCATGCGAGCCGTCATGGAGCATCTGAAGATCTGTGTCCCCGAATACGAGCGGTGAGGCTTACGTGCCACTAAACGTGGCACACAAGCGTCCACTTGGGGCTTTGCCTGACACATAAGGACGCACCTTCTGTGGTGGATGCGGTGCACTGGTACTGTGCCAACATTAAGCGAAATGGGCTGGAGAAGATCTGCACAATCTCGTGCATCGAAAATGCCATCCTTAGTCACCCTGAGAAACAGTTCTAAAGCACAGCCAACCAATATTACTACTCATAATATGTTTCAATTTTTTTTAAAAGTATAATGGATTCCTTGCTTGCTTCAGTTCTTCACTAGAGATCCCATGGGTCGGCAGAATAAGTGGGCGCTCCCTTATACTCATTCACCAATATTTTTGCAGGCTAAGTACTCGCCCATACTTCTTGGTATTCACTCGCATCTACTCACACTCATGCACCCACTCACATGCATATTTCCACTGATACTCACAGACAGTGACTAACTTTCATACTCATGTCAACAGGCACTCTCTGCTCTTCATACTCACATTCACTCAAGTTTGCAGGCACTCGCGTTCCCGTAGTCATGTCTCCTTGCACTCTTCCGACACTCACTAACACTCTGTCTCTAGCCAGTGAATTGAGGGCGGAGTGAGTATGTGTCAAGTCTGCTGTCGTATGATAAAGCCACATATAATGAATCCGTCATGAAAGTTTGTTCAAATTCATTACATTCGAACCTCATTATAAAGAAAAGTCGCACCTGACACAAAAATAGCTTTGTTATATCCGATAATCGTTATAAACACATTTGTTACACTGCAGTAGCACAGTGAGGCGATTTTCTCATTTACTTTGTTATATCCGATAATTCGTTATATCGAGGTTCGAGTGTATAACGAACATGGACATAACGAATTATCGCATATAACGAAGTAAATCGAGATATGTCTGACTGACACCAGTGGCCAACAAATATATGCTTATAACGAATGTCGGATATAACAAAGCTATCTTTGTGTCGGACTCGACTCCTCGTAGGCAAGTTTCGGTGCGTCGAAATTACCTCTCGTATCAAACTGGTTCGAGTGCCCATTCGTCGTACCTGGGTTCGGTTGTATTTACGCAATGCTTCTGTGCAGGCACAATGACCCACTGTGGAAGCTGCACACGCCCGTGCGGCCCAAGGAGCTGCGGACGTTCACCAGGTTGCCCTTGGTGGTGGCCGAGGAGCCCCCGCACGAGGACCACTGTTACGCAATGACAATCAAAAGGAAGGCGAAGACGGCGACGACGACAAGCAGGGGATTGTCAAGCAGGAAATAGAAGAGGAGGACACTGTGCAAGAGAGAGAGGAGGAGGAAGAGGCCGATAACCCAAAGAAACAACCGAGGCTCATTGGCTGGTACGGAAAAGGGTGCGCCAAGTGGCGCCGAAAACGCTAGCAGACGAGCTCCGTTGCACTGGTATGAAGAGGATAGTCGCGTCGTCTGCCGCTGATTGCAAAGAGCGATTGTGGTAGATGCTGGCTCGAGGACACAAGGACTGGGGCGCCCCCGACACCCGTGAAACGAAAGGGACGCATTTCGGCGAGGCACGGCATCGGATGAGGGTGGCTTCGTGAAAGGTTGCTGCTTGCTGTGCGTTAGCGTGTTGCCCCATGATGTGTTTGTGCAATTGTCCTGTGAACAGGTGAACAGTGAGTTTGCTACGTCGAGGTGCAAGTCGAAGTGGGTAGAGCGTGCAAGACATTTTGTTCCCAAGAGTCTGTTTAGTGCAAGGCACCGTCTACCTATTGTGTGTTGATAACTACAGTGCTCTTCCCGTTAACGAGGCCAGTATGGAAGCATGTGTTTTCATCATCCTTGATACCAGGGCTCGTTTTTATATCGAAGCTGAAGATAGGCGTGCATTTGTGACCAGCGAGAGTAAAACTTGTGCGGGCAGCTTTTTGCATGAAAATGTAGAAAAACAAGTGTAAATTTTTTAAAGCCAGTGCGCATTTTTCAGTTTTCCCGCCGAGAGTGGCAATTTGATGGCCATCAAAATTTAGCAGAAGACAGGCACAACATAATTCACAACACTGAGTAACTTGTCTCGCAGACCAACTTCGCGAGACGTTTTGCAGACGATTTCTGCAAGAGGTCTTGCAGATTGACTCTGTGAGATGTATCTGAAATGAGCTAAGCTCGTGGAGAATTTGGTCATTAGGTGAGGCATCTCATTAGCTACATGTGTACAATTTACCTTGATAAGTGTGAGCCATCATTGACTTGGGAAGATGGTGTTTACAGCCTTTAATTTGTAACGGTTGGGCAGAGTGCAACTCATGTTGCTTCTAAAGCCTGCCTTTCAAAATTAAACTACCGTAAAATTCCAAGCAAGTGCCCCCCCCCTCAAGCAAGTCAAAATTCTGCAAAAGTTGGGTGGGGGGCGCTATCCTGGAACGGCATTAAAATTTAAGATGACGACAAAATTTTTCCGCCAGAAAAAAAAAAGCGCAGTGGGAATAGAATTAAACTGTTATTTAACATGAACTTTATTAAGCCAAATATTTGTTACTGCTTTTTATCACTCTGAAAACCATCGAAAGAACTGCAGAAATAGCGCATCAATGCTCCACCGGCGCGTCACCGCAACCGGCGACACACACATTGGCTATGCAGTTTCTATTCTATTAAAACCCTGTCCACAGTCAAACGTTTAGCACCAAGGAGAGTTGCGATACAAGTGCGATCATGATTGTATGAAACGGTGCATCAGGGCACCCCGGTGCACTAAAGAGAGGGGCTTTACGGTGCACACGGGTGCAATTTGCCAAATTTGCCATTATTTTCGTGGACTGGATGTGGCAGGCCAGTGTTGCCTGGGCGCGGAGAGGGGGGCGCTTTCCCGGAACGGCGCAGAAATTTGAAATTAGTTCACTTAGGGGTGGCTCTTGGACGGGTGGGGATGCTTGCTCGGAATTTTATGGTAGAGTTGTTTATTTTACATCCCACTCTAAATTAATACAAATTTTGAATTATAATAATTGCAGACATGAAGTGCCATAGCATGTTTTAGAGGCGGCATTCATTGTTCTTTTGAACTTGCTGGATATGTGAGGGTATAAGGAAGGATTCCTTTCCTTATCAACACTCCGAAAAGGACCTGTATTTCAGTAGACAAAGGGTCTGTTCACTTAGGTTTTCTGGAATTCAAACTGTCTAAATAGAGCATGGGTGGGGGCGCTTGCTTGAAATTTTACGGTAGAGTTGTTTATTTTACATCCCACTCTAAATTAATACAAATTGTGAGTTATAATAATTGCAGACATGAAGTGCCGTAGCTTGTTTACAGGCGGCATTCATATTGTTCTTTTGAACTTGTTGGCTATGTGATGGAATAAGGAAGGAATCCTTTCCTTATCAGACTTGGAAAAAGGCCTGTATTTCAATGGACAAAGGGTCCGTTCACTTAGGTTTTCTTGAATTCAAATCATCGAAATATACCTTGCCAACAGACTAAGGACCAAGACACTGTGATTGTATGGGGTGGCACCAATAGAAAAGCACGAGAAGCTTTGGCGAAGTGTTGAGACACTACGGCCATGGAGTAGGCTAGACCAGGCTCTGCGGTTGGGAATTGGATCGATTTCTCGATTCAATCCGATTCAATCGACATAATTGCTTAGGAGACAATTTAAGATTGTGCAAGATTCCATTACATGTAGCAGCATCCTGAGGTTCCTCTGCAACTTCACAGTGCTTATGGCAGGTGGCGCCACTCAAGCTGTTGCATGGTGACGGTATGCTGTGGTGCGGTCTACACAACTGTGCAGGTTGCCAAGGACAGCAAACTGCTTGTGTGCGGTACCAGACTGCCAAGCACTGTTTTGTGCTGCAACCGCATGGGGTAACCTGTGTGACCAGCAAACTTTTCCGTCTTCCGATGGTGTTTCTGACCAAATTTGGAATATGCAATGATTTAGTAAGGTGAGCATGCTGGACCATGTGCGAAGTGCTGTGTTAAGTGACCTAGCTTTTGATCGCCGGTGAAGCTTTTTGAGAAAATGTGTTTTTTTCTTGCCGTAACAAGCGCTGTGTCTTTGTCATTGCTATGGAATTTCTTTTACTGTAGCTATGTCGACATTTTGTGGACTGAGGCAATTGGGAAACTTGATTGCTGGTACTGATGAGTCATGCATTTCTTTTGCTTTTGATTGCCCATGCAGTTTTTACTGAAGAGTGGTATTTTGCCAAAAACTAGCCATGTCTGCTGCTTTGGCTCGTAAATGTCGAGCTTGGAAGACTGTCTTGTTAACTGAAGCCTCTTGGCAAAAGGACTTCAAGTGGCATCTCTTGCAATTACGATGCAGTGTGTTAATGCAATTCCCTTTCCCATGGTGCTCTGTCCAGAATTCTCTGTATCGTGGCGTGAAGGATGTTGTACATCAGTAAAGGTCTGAAGACACTGGTACAAGCTTTATTCCTTGGTGACGTGCACCAATTTTGCGGACCTTGGAACAAAAGTGCTGGTGTGACACAGGTAGGCTGCACAGGAGGTGCACAACAGTTGCATGAAAAGAACAGAGGTGTGTGTGTTGAAGTGCGGTCCCTTAGACATGCTCCTGTATTTGTTAATGTTCCTCCACCTGATGGATGTCTCTGATCTCGCATATCCGTGCTCGTTACAAGGTTTGACTGTAGTTCTGTCTATGCATAGCTAACCTGAGGTGGAGGAATATTTGAAAGACCGCCAGACAACAATGACTGCGTCAAACAGGCTCACTCGCTAGCATGGTTTTAAATCCTGCAGGGGGAGGTTCATCTAGAGCACATGCACGCACAAAGGTGTCCCACCACTGCCGTCTGTCTGGGAGTGCAGCGAGACGCATGATCTCCTCTGGTGACACCGCAATCACAAGCACACCTAATGCGCGAAGCTGGCGCACCTTGACTGCCATGACACCACGAAGACGACCCCCACTGTTTCGCACCAACACACTGTCGTCCAGTAGCTCTACGCTGACGATGCGAGACTCGTAGTTGCCGGCTGGTGTCTTCCGACGCCTTACGTCTGCCACGTCCAGCACCGGGCTGACGCGCAGCGACTGTGGACACACGGCAAAAGCCACGCCGGCGATGCGGATGTGTGGCAAGAGGCAGCTGGCACGCAGCCGACGTTCCCCAAACACAGCCACTAGGTCTCCAAAGCCATCACGCCTCGGGGGTTGCTCTCTGCTACTAGGCAACATTGCAGTTAGTGGAGTGCCCCTCATCAACTGTGCGGATGCTGCGACGAACGCCAGCCGCAGAGTGGTTTTCTTCTTGCCATCGAAAGAGACCGCGCGCTCTGCACTGGGCGAAGTTGCTCTGTCGATGAGGCTCCACGGGTAGCAGTCGAGACAAATAAGCGACTGCAGGGCGTCGAGCAAGTGGTATAAATCTCTGTTCGATGTAAAGTTCTGCTCAAGAAACTGGACTGCCACTTGCAAACTCTCGCTCTTGGCGCTGTGGTTTACAGCCGCAAATGCCCACAGCACCTTAGCCACATCTTTCACTCTTGGACGTAAGGAAGGGTGCAGCCTAGACGAGTCGCGTTTGCTTGACGAACGTGCGCGAAGTAAGGAAACCACACTGTCCTCGAGACGTTCAAAGGTGCCTCTGTCATACACAGCGACGCTGGAGAAGGCAGCCAACATGTGAGCACATTCCGTGACCACCAGTTCCTGGCTGTGATCAGCAACGTAACTTGCCAGGTTCTTGAGAACATCGGCACTGTAATGCTCGCAAAGTCGCAAGAACTTCAACGTGGCTAGAATGTCGAACCTGTCCTCGCGCAATGCCAATGCGCGGGCTGTATGCTGAGACACGACGTGGAGAAAGGCATCGTTGGAGACCCTGATCTTTAACTTGAACAGACTACTACACAGCACAGCCAGTTCTCTGAAATCTCCTTCCAGCTTAAACTCTGGCAGTCGATGTTCAACAGCACTCACAAAGTCTGGTGGAACACTGCACTTCTTGAGCGCCAAAAGGTAAAGAAAATGAACCAGATGCGGCCGGGGCAGTTGCCTTAAGTCGACAGTGCGCAACAGCTGCCGTACATAGGTGCCTCCGCAATAAGGTGAACCAGTCGCCCAGGCGTCCATAACACGAATCGCGAGTTCAGGTGCGAGGTGACCTACTCTACGACAGCACTCCCTTTCCAAGGCATGCGCCTGCACTCCTTTTGCTGAAGAGGCACAACAGGACAGCACAGCACCAACTAAATGGTCGTCACCAAGGGCTGGGAGAGCAGACATCTCCAGTGCTGCAGGCCCCAGCTGAGCATTGGTAGTCGCTACAGTTCGGTGATAGACGCCACTTTCCCGAAAGAAGCCGAAGTAGTGGTCTCTGATGTATCTGTGGCAGTAGCGGTGGCCGGTGACTGTAATGCCCAACACCACTGGGCGCAGTTGTAGCAACTGGCGCAGGAACAGCCTCGTCATGGTAAATGCTACTTCATGTCGAAGTGGCACATACTTTTGTACTTGACCAGCAGCTCACGCTTTCGCACCAGCTGGCGCCGCAGTGCATCTACCCGACGCAGCTGCTCCTCGCGCGTGAGCTCGATGCCCGGCAGCTTGTTGATCAGGTCGCGGCACAGCTGCAGCTTGCCGCGCAGCTCCTGGATCTTGGCAGCACTGTCGTAGCTGTCCCGCTTCTGCGTCGGGTCGTGCGAGTCTTTTTCTATACTGTGGAGGCAAAAGACACAAAAAAAACAATGCTTTCAGACATGTAATACGCGGACCGCACTTTCAGAGATGTCACTAGCGGGGCATTGGTCTTTTAACGTGCTGATCTGAAGGAGTAACATTCCTAGTGGTTTCTTAAAAAATATTTAAGAAATTAAGTAAAGCATGTAGTGTATGGGAGACCACAAACCAGTGGGGGGGTTCTGTAAGTGTCTACCTAGTGGAGATGTCCATTTGGTATGTTGCTGAAGTTCCGATTGGCTGGGCTGGGGTACACTTGACAAGAAGACAGGCGCCCCCAGCTAGTCAACACTTCAGCAGCAGACAAAATGGACATGTCCACTAGGTGGACACAGAGTACCTCCACTGGGTGCAGCAAACCTTAGCGATGTCTCTATGCACGTCAATTACGACGAGAAATGCACACAGAAGAAACGAGTAGTACAAAGCTAGGATGACTTCTTCACCACGATTTTGTAGCGATGCCTTTTCCCGATGCTAATGCCTTTCGACCCTACTCGCACTGGTGAGTGGTCAAAACAAAGGCATCGCCACAATATGGCGGCTCAGAACAAATACTTCGGGGCAGTTCTTCGTCATAGTTAGCCATGTACCAACTTGCCCAACACAGCCTCTGTGCACTTGCAGAAATGGACAGCAGTTTGGTTTTTCGTCGACCTGAAGCAATTGGAACGCCGGGAAGGGCTGCGATGTGTAAAATACAGAAAAATGCCCTTCCACACACAAAGTGTGCAACTTGGTTTTTCACGCCACGCAATAATTTCGACATTGAATGATATTCGACAATGTTCTGACTTGCGCTGCAGAAGTCGTGGGGAGCTTTTTTTTTCATCGCTACGATAGATTGCATTTTTTAAAACTACTGCTCCTGAAGGGCACATGTAACCGGCAAACGGAGGCCTCAGGAATGCACCTAAGATTATAATAAAGCAAGCGGCCCAGGGGGCAGCGTGGGGGATCAAAGCTGGAACCAGGACGATCCTGGCTCCAGTTTTGATGTCCTGGAGGCGCCGTCAATAACACGAAATAATGACGCGTTGTTACAACCAGTAGTGATCTGCAGCACCATTCAGAATATTGCCCGATAAATCGAGCGTTCTTTTTTTTTTTTTTCTTCGCATACAAGAGCGGCTGTTCGCAACAGCGGACAGCCGATCTCGGCAAGCCAGCAACCCGCGGACCAGTCCGGGCTCCAACTTTGCTATTCCCGTTGACCTTCGATGTCCTGGAGGCGCTGCCAAAGTACAGTGCTCGGCGACCGAAACGCGATACACAGACCGCATGGCGGCCGGCACTTTTTTTGCGCCACCGGTGAGCCCTAGCTGATTGCTGACGGGCCGAATGCGGTCACAATACAGGGCATAGGCTCTCGCTTTCGTGTAATACAAAAATGCATCAGCTTTGGTGTCCCTAGGGCCTACCACGGCGCAAAAATCGCCGGCAGCCACGCGCTCCGAGTATCGCGTTTCAATCGCTGAGCACTGTACACTTCATAATAAAGACTCCGAGTATCGCGTTTCAATCGCTGAGCACTGTACACTTAATAATAAGACGTTGCTACAACGTGTAAAAAGAAAAAAAAAAAAAAAAAACTGGCCAGGCAGTGAAGCACTGGCTCGCGGAGCCGCCAACTTGTGACGCTTCAAAAGGAAATTCGGAGCTCCGACACACGTTGCGTTGTATTAACATTCGATATCGACCACGACGTATCACGCTCGCCTTCACCGCTGCACGAAAACCGTTGCGGAACTCATCATAACAGCTTCGCTGTAAAAAAAAAAAAGGAAGCACCGAAATCATACCTTCTGATAACGTCGTAAATAAGATGCAAGATCTCGCTGCTCACTTCTTCAATCGTTGCCATTTTGCACACTTTTGCACGATGTCGATGATGGTTAGTCGATCGTGAACAGGAGAGTGCCTTGCGAGTGCTTGCGAGTGTAAAAAGTGACCGCAAAAAAATCTAGACGACGTAACGTGAAAACAATACATTGCGCAAGCTGTATATTTTATTTTTACGTTTATTATTATTGTATTTATTGTTCATTTCAAGACTCATGCTAAGCTCTAGGTGGCGCTACCTTCGCTTTACGCGCGTCTAGGAGGGGAGGTGCGCATTCTGTGCTAAGTGGTTTCTGTTTCCGTGCTACGTTTGAAGCGGGTAATTAATTTCCGAGATCCGAATTATATGGTGGGCGCTTGCTCAAGCAATTTAACTTTGATTAAACTATACAGTGGCGCGCAGTTTTTAAACGAGAGAGCGTAATTTTTAGACGAAGACGATCCCTCCGAGCAGTCGTCCGGCGCTGCCCTGGTGAAGTGTCGATGTGCTCAGCGTTTCATCGGTTTTTCGCACGGCTATGACAATAACTTGGTAAGTCCTTTCTCGTCTTCTTCAGTAAAGTGGCTCTGATTTCTAGGCATCTCCAACGCATGCTTATGCAGCAGCCGAAGTTTCATTCGATCGACTGGGTGCAGTCTATCTACCGGCGATGTCTATCGATGAACAGCGGCGTATGTAGAACTGGCGGTAACTTCAAGACGTGTTTGTCAACCATTGGGTTACTATCCTGAAAAAACGGTTCCGTATCATGCATCACTTTTTGAAAACAACCACCTGTTTCTGACAGCCACGCACTGGTGCTTTCAAAGCGGTGTCGGACCGTAATGCTTTGCCGGCACCTCCTGTAATGTGACAGAGATACGTCGAGACGAAATTTAGTTTTATTGTGATAGCAATTATAGAGGCACTCCAAGCGAATTTTTGCCGTCGGCGTTGCCGTGAGGTTCCGTGTATATTGAGGTGCATGTATGCTATATGTCAGTGCGGTATATGCAGGTTATATTGCCACATCATTCTATCACTACAGTTGCTCATACCAGGTATTACATTAGTGACAAAATTATTCCTCAGAATTTTTAGAATGGCAGCCCACAAACAAATGTCATGAAACAAAACACCGACAACGCATGCCGTTTATCTTGAATCTTCCCAGACTTAAATATTAAAAGTGCAAAGCAATAACAGAGCTCAAACCTGAAAATGTTTCAATTTTATTGGCGCGACTGTGCACTACCTTCGGGATCGGCCCAGGAAAGAGGTTTGAAACATACCCGATACGGAAAAGTGGTGGTAAAGTCGCTAAGAAAGTTGCTGGCTCTAATTAATAAACATAAATGAAATTGACCAATAGCAGGATTCAAACAGAGGACACCTATAGCACAGCAGCTCGTAAAAACGAGCTAAGTGAAAACTTAGCGTACGTTTACTTCAGTTCATACTGCGTCTATAGCTTTGAGCCCTACACTTCGTGTAATATACCAACGTTTTGCTATCGCATTCATTGCTTCACCCTTATGGGGAAACTATATTTTTTCACCACACTACACTCTGCTCACCATACCCAGCACTTATGTTGGGTTTAAGTGTTTGCATGAATTCCTCCATGCGAAGCTAGCTGATGTCACTGATACATATGGTAAGGAATTAGTACTGTGTATAATTTTAATAACGTTTGATTGGCGACGCAGCAAGCAGCTTCGAACCAAAAATGTCGGGGCCTCTCATGGACAGCTCCAAACCAAAGTGGCGTTAGTTACCTAGTTTAGGAACACGATAGTGCATGTAACGACAAGCTCATAATTGTTGTGGGCAATTGGGAACATACGGGAGATATGAGAACCCGATCGCAGAAAAACAAAAAAACACACCTGCGTGTGGAAAAGTGCGCTGTATATGGAACATTTTTCTACGCACTTGAAGTCTGCTTCGCTCAAAAGATGCTATTGTATAAAATAGCTGATGGAACAGTACTAGAAGTTTGATCAGCGATCAAGGTGCATGGCTTTTGAACTGCACTTGTTGTCTTCATTGTTCACTAGGCCATTCTCATATGCTAGGTGAGTGCATGGGAGGCACTTACTGAGTGTGTCCTGTATGTAGTGATCTTCTTCTTCTTTCTGGGATTTTACATGCCAAAACCAGTTCTGATTATGAGGCACGCCGTAGTGGAGGGCTCCGGATTAATTTTGACCACCTGGGGTTCTTTAACGTGCACTGCAACGCAAGTACACGGGCGTTTTTGCATTTCGACTCCATCAAAATGCGGCGGTATGTAGTGATCATCACCACGTGACATCTAATATAGGGATGCTGCCGAATTGTGCTAGCTCAGTAAAGGGAGCTACATTTAGAACAGTCGAAATTTGTCGATCAGCTGGTTCGCGAACCAGTTTTAGCCAGATGGCAATGCGATTTTTTTTGCCAGTGCTTTACTGAGAGCACCCAATGCCAACTGCGCTAAAAGCATCAACTGAAAAATTAAGTCGGCATTCTGAATTGCTTGTGTTTACGCTATCATTTACCTCTCTGCGCACATACCAACTGTGTAGGTTATGGTTAGTGGCACTTTTGCCAGAACCAAAACAGTGGCTCATGTTAACAAATAGTGTAAAGTGAAGTGGGACTTTGATACTTAGTCGCAGCAGTGTCTTGTCTTTATCCGAAAGGTAGAAGGCAGCACTTTGTCCTGTCCTTATCCTAATCTTTTACGCCTTTGGTTAATGGGAAACCTGTACGAACGAGCTCAGGCTCAGAAATTAGTCCTGTCGTTCGAAAAAAAGTGGTGGCAGGTGGCATTTCAAAGCCACGGGTGCTGCGGCCAAAAAAACACGCTGCCTCGGGCCACTTGCATCAAGACTGTGTGTTAGGGCACTGTCACCTCTGGAGGCTGTATCCAAGTGGTTGTGCTTCTCGACGCGGCCAGGCTCCTCTGCTTACTTTCCTACAGGATACTGACTTGGCTTCCCATTCGTACTGGATGTTTGAATGTCTTTTTTTTTTTTGTGAGTGTCTTAATGTTTTGTTAATTTTTGTTTGTTTATTCTTTTGTAATTAGTGTAACCTGCGTGTTTTTCTTATCTGTTCCTACTGCCACACACTGTTCCTCCTTGTCGTTGCTTCTCATCTTGTTTCTTTTTTTACTCTTTACTTCCCTTCTTCCTATCTGAAACTCCTGTTTCTATCCCCTTCTTTCTGAAGGGTAGGCAAGCGGTGTGCCCCTTTCGGTGGCAGTTGCCAGCCTGCTCTCCCATTTTTTTCCTATCTGTCTATTGTGTACCTGTTATCGTATCTAATAATATTAGATAGGGGTGTGCGAATAGCAGTTTTTGAAACCGAATCGAATAGTGTCAGAATCAAATCGAATATTGAATGCTTTTCGAATAGCTTTCAAATGATGAACAGCTGTTTTCACAGTGAATTTAAAACAATGTTCACGTCTTAGTATTCGTGGCATTAGCAAGGTCCTGTCATTGCACTGCACGTTATGAAGCGTTTTTTATTAAAAGCGCAAATGGAGCAATCAGGGAATGAATAGGTAGTTTGTTTGCATGCACAGGACTTTTCGGAAAGTGCTAACGATCGCTGTGTAGCCGGCTAAGTTTAGCACCCCGAGCGACGTAGCCCACTCCACTGCAAAAGTTATGAAGTTTTATGCCTGCAGGGCTAAATTTTGTCGTGTTCTTGCTCCAGTTTTATGTTTTATTGCACACAGTTTACATTATTACATGTTACAAAGATATTAAAAATATATTTGTACTGTATGTGCAAACAATGACTTCAATTCTGAAATCGAATTAGACACTATTTGATTTGTTATTAGAAAGTTTCGAATATTCACATACCCCTAATAATAATAATTGGAAGGTGTTGGTACAAAATCTGTAACATTAAATGCACTTCTTCCTTAGGGAGAGCAGAGTGATCAACTATGAGGCAGAGCGCAGGGAACGCCGAGGTATTCTCGAGGAAGTTTCGGACCACCCACTGAGGTCCAATGTCATCACGGTAAGAACGCACCTTCTCTCAGTGAACTTGAATCCACGATGACTCTGCAGCACTCATAATAGCAAGTGTATACAGTTCAACTGCTGCTTGTACCGAGTCTTGTATGAATAGGAGTTGCAGGTGTCGTTGCAGGAAGTTACACTTCCAGATAAATTATCAGCTCATTTGCACTGAAATATTCTATAGGACTACACGGTGTTCTAGACTATTATTTCGATACGTTCTAATATATTAGTTATTTACCCTTACATATTTGGCTAATATTATAGGAGATCCTTGTGTTGATTGCACCGACAGCTATGTTTACTGCAAGCTGCTTTGTACTTACTTTTGTAACGGCTCTAGTGTTTTATTAATACATTTATTTATTTATTATTTTATCACATACCCACAGCACCAAATGATGACATTAAAGTGAAGGGGACAGCTGACAAAAATGTACAAGTTGAGGTTATCAACCAAGAATCAATTAACGAAAAAGAAAGAAATCATTAAACGGGTGTAAGTAGCAAATATACATGACACAGCATTTACAACTCGTTTTCAACAAAGCAAATTTTGCATTTTGTATTATTCTGGCAGCCATATTGAACATTATCCAAACATTATCCACTCTTATAGTTCTATTTTCAATATCCAACATGAAGTGTACTATATAAGTGCTGTATGTCAGGCAACGGAAAAAAAAAAAAAAAAAAAAAGTTTTGCTTTCCTATGCAGAGGAGAGTTAGTCAAGCCACTCTGAGCTGTCTCTCTCTCTACCATCACTGTCTTGAATTTGAAGGAAAGATAAATTAATGATTATAATTAACAGCAGCGCTGTTAGGTCGACAGCAACAAGGTGCACATTCCTCTGTCTTTGTTAATTGCACTGTTGTCACTTATAAAACTGCGCTAACTTACACAGTTTTACCAGTCTTCATTAGTACAACTGTTTCCAGTCCAGTGAAGCATATGTTGTGCTGCATTAACAGGAGCAGCGGCGGCCGACTCCGGCGGAACGGTTGCGTCCGTCCACCACGTCATGGGGCGGTCCCGACCCACTGTCCATCAGTGATGGTGTCGACCCCTTGTCGGCCATGGCCAGCGAACAGCCGGTACGTAGGTAGAGCTGCCTTTCTTCAGGCAGTTTGTAATAGCTGGAGTTTGTGGCTGTGGTTTGTTGCATAATGCAGTCCTCTTATTGATTGGAAGGTGTGGCATAATCATCACCAACCTATTTCAAAGGGGCCCTAAAACACTTTTTGAACATAGTAAGCAAACATTCCTGATCTTTAGAAGAGGCACCTGCGAACATATGAGCCAAATAATATTACGCCTTGTGCAGCAGGGAATTTGCAATCTCGTTTCAGAAACAGTGGGAGAGTAGCTTGCTCTCGCCTCCGCAATGTCATCATGCAGCATCATTGCAAAGCAGTGATGCCCACCAACAGCTTTTGGCTGATTTCGTGATCGTGAGAATATTCTCAATAACACTATTATTGCTAGTTTTGAGTGAAATAACTGAAAAATTTATATGTCTGCAATCTCAGAAAGAGAGAAAAATAATTGGATCGTTGCACTGTCGGTCGAGACGCATCAGTTGCGCGTAGATAGTCTGCTGTGCACGGCCTCCGAGATAGCAGCGGCGCGCTGCGTAGCGTAGTCTACTGTTGCCGCCTCGGGGTGGCATGACAAGCTGGAGTGCCATGCCATGACAAAGGTACCTGGATATCCTCAATGCAACTAATATATGCCTTTAAGCACATCATTCTTTTATTAAAGCGAATGTGTCTATACTTCCTTCCCCGAGGTTCGGCCTGTCTGCTCAGTCAGTTTCCTGCCATGTAAATTAGGCTGATCCTTGAAACAGTGCATTAGTAAACTGGGCCAATCCTGGAGACAGTGTGATACAGGGTCACGTGGGTACCTGGGTTGCATTCTTGGGCTCTCCGCATCTTGAATCTGCACACGCTTACGTGATGTCCTTTTGCTGTCACGATTTGCTCACTATACTGAACCAGAGACCACTGAAGTTCAAAGTCCTACAAGTTATGAGTGCAGGTGAGCTTGCACTTTGTTCGTGCTGGTGCCAAGAGAAGTGAAGGATACTAGTGCATACAAAAAAGAGCCTCAGTTTGTGTTTTTGAAGAGTTGCTTATCATTAGGGGTCAGCATTAAAGCACTGCTCCTGGTTGTGGTCTCCTGCGTGCTATTAAGTGGCAAGGCATACAAAATTTCTTTGCTGTTCGTTGAAACAATTTAAAAACTTCTTGAAGGGACACTAAAAATAAGAAGCTTTTACTCTGTTTAGACTGATAAAGCATTCCTCCTAAATTCTTTTTTCAATAATTTCACGGTAGAGATCGATTATCAGTAGTGAAAATGTAGGCCAAGGTTCTGCCTTTTCTCATTTCGCGCCAAAAACCACAGTGCTGGTACGTCAGTGTGACGCCACAAATTTAAATTAACTTTTCTTGTTCTTGGCCTTTTTCGCCCAGTAAGAGTTCCAAAAACTTACCAAATTCAGTCTTTGGCTTCTTCAAAATAAAAAGTCGTCCATGTTTACTGATAAAAAATAACTAGGTACAAGCAGACACAGTTGTTGTTCTTGACGTCGCAGAAAGCTGGTGCGGAAACTTTCAAAGGGGTGTGGGCACAACCATCTTTTGTTTTGTCTCTCTTCAGCCTTGCCAAACCTGTTCTCACAGTAAGAGTGACTTTTTGGTACTGTGTAAGGGTAAATTACTAATACGGCTCAAATAATTTTTCCCTTTAATGACCCTGGAAGTTACTTATGTGGACTTCGTCGACCTTAGCACGATAGGCGAGAATGCCACCAGTACCTACCTTCGACAAGGAAAATCTGCCTTACCAAGGATTCTCTTTATGAGAGAGAATGGAGAATCTCGCTCTTATACGGTTGTCGACCAATCTGGGGATGAGATCGACTTGTCCGTCCAATTGTACAATTTTCTTAGGCAAATGCTGTTTTCATGGCTGCATGCAGGATCTGGACGTGCCGAGTTCCTCTGCCACCGAGGAGGGCCGTAGGCAGGTGGTCTCGCCACGTTTCGAGCCCTGGGAGAACAAGAAGGCCGCCATACTGGCCAAGTACTCAACTGCCGAGAAGCTTTCCATCGCTACAAGCTTCCTCTCGGGTGGTGAGAAAGGTAATGCGCAGTCTAGCGAATACTGTGATCTGTGAGATGCGTGAATGTGTATGTCTATGTGTATGTGTGTGTGTGTGTTGCTCTGCATCACGTAAGGGCGCACTCACACTGGCAAGTCGCAGTGATCACTCAACCAAGTTGGTCACAAATGGTCGCATTGGTCTTACAGTCACCATTTCGGGTCAGTCGCTCACTGCCTGATTTTTCTGCTCTGCGACTGGTCTCTCAAAACTTCTGAGCCAATCAGCGCCACAGGAGTAGGATGCTGGAATACCGTGGAAAAACAATAATGCTGTAGGCATGGCAGTTTGGGCATGGCACCAGTTGCAAGACATTTCGGTAGGGCAACAGGTAGGTTGCGTTTGTCGGTGCGAAGATCAGTCGCTGCAAGTTGCTTCTTGGTTGCCACTTATGGCCGGTCACACGACTTCTGTCAATTGCCGGTGTGAGTGCACACTAAAAGAGAACGGATTTTACAATGGACTGTGACTGTGCGACACTGTGTACCGTGTTATGTTGTATATCATTGTGTGTGACGGTGTGACACTTTGATAGACTATGTGTGAAAGTCACACGAAGACAGTCTCCGTTCCTTCTTTCCTTTTCTCAAATTTTTGATACACCTATTCTCTTTCCCCGGTCACTCTCTCTCTCTGAGCCATGTGCTCTATGCCCGATGTTGTCTGTGCAGTGGTGGTGAAGACGCAGAGTTCCGTCACGGACAAGGTCAAGAACCGGCTCGAGCAGTTGGATGACTTCGAAGAGGTGAGTCTCTCGTCTTGTAAATGTGTGAACGTCCACATCTCGATGTCCGCTCCAAGTCGAGTCTTTGACCTCAAAGTGTGTCATGCAGTCCAGACGCAATTTCTCTTTTTTGCGGAAGGAAAAGAATAGACAAAGCTGCGAATGTTCTCTGTGATCTGTATCTTTGTTTGTTTTTTTGATGATTCTAGGTCTTGTAGTGAGCCATCGAAGATGCAATTAAATGCGCAGAAGCGCCAAAGCGGTGTTTTGCCCTGAGAGTCCTCCGCCCCCTTGCTTGGTGCAGGGTTCGGTGCGGGAGATGTTGAACCTGTCACAACAGGAGTACACCACACGCATCGAGGAGCTGCATCAGGCCCTACGCCAAGCGTGGGACCAGGACCAGCGTGTGCGCGCACTGAAGATAGCCATTCAGGTACCTGCCTGTCCGTGCAGTGGTGTACTGATGATTTGTACTTTGATGTACGGCGATTCACCACTACCACAACTGCCGTGTCACTGCGGCCACATCACCACTTCTGCTGCGCCACCTATGCAGCAGGAGAATCTTGAAGTTTTACACTTTTCCTGGAAAGACTATAGTTTGCATTCTGCCCAATTTTCATGTAAAGTGATCATCCGCAATAAGTTATAAGCATGTTTAGAAACTTTCAAATTCGTTTTTCTCTCTTTTTTTTTTCTCTCTCTTTTTTCGCTCTTATGCTATATTTTCAATTTGTGCACAAAAATTATTGTGCATAATGTGACTCCACCTCTGCCAAATTTTGTGTGCATACACACAAGGATGTGTAGAATGGAAATATATCTAGGTTTTATTGTAATTTGCAGAAATTTTGGTCATGTTAATCGTAGAAATAGTCACAGTAGTTCTTGATAACTACAGTCCAAATTGAAAATTGTTTTTATATAATAAACGTGAACAAAAGTAATTTTAGAGCTTTCTTGCAATTATTTGTTTATAAGGAGCAGTGTAGGTTATTTAACACTTTCCGAGGCCTGGTGGGAAGCTCAAACCTACTGAAGCTCAAGACAAGAGACCCTACTTTTCCGACTTCCTAGAAGTACAGAAAAATAAGCAGATAAAATATTGAGTAACTTTTTAGTTACTCATTGAAAATGGGAGAATAAATCCTATATTTTGCATAAATTGCACCCAATTTGCTTAATCATTAGCGAAAATCGATCTCTGAGGTGCATCTCCTCTTAGGAGACATGACAAGCATTACTGGCAAAAGTATTTCTTTGCGTCTGTTGTATCAGTTACCATGATGCACCTATGCATAAGGGTAGTTGACCTTTTACCTGGAAGTTGTTTGCACTTAAGCACGTTTAAAGTTTAACACTTCAAAAGTCGGAAACTTTTCATACAAGACTTTTCACGCATTAAAGTGTGTCCTGATTGGCCAACGATTGCATGCCTACAACTTTGATAGGAATGGGAATAGCTTTATTTACAGAAAAAAAAAAGGGGGGGGGGGGAAGCAGACAATGTTCACCACTGCAATGGCCAGCTTGCAGAAGATACCCATGTGAGAGAAGGTTTGTGAACATGAGGCCATGTCTCTTGCAGCTCCTAGGCATCGAACCATCACATTGTTAGGAGGGCTTTTAGCACAAAAGCATGAAAATATTGAAGTTGAGGTTTTTGCATAGTTACTCGTTCTGGGATACGGAGCAGGGAGCTGGTGCAAGATGCTATTTTCACATCGTGTATTTTGTATTGTGCGTTATAACGCGTGTGGGCGATGATGTACACCCACTGTGCTCTCAAAAGCAAACTGTGATATGGCGACCCGTGTGCATACTGATGCAGTGCTCAAAACTTCTGGTGGACACGTCGGTGGTGCAGTTCTACCCGAGCAAGTTTGTCTTGATCACCGACATCCTGGACAACTTTGGTGAGCCCTGGTGGTGAAACACCATGATGAGTGGTTGCTATTCTGTGCGCACCTGATTATTTGAGGCCATCGAGTTGAGATTTTCAGGTGCATGATGGTACATTTGACTTCTGTTAGTGCAACCTTGATGACACGTGCTTGGTCTAAATTCCTTGGCGCTCAAATCGAGGGGTGAGCTTAGCACGTGTGGGCTCCTTTTCAGACTTTCAAACACTGCTGAATCTGCATGCAGGTATAGAATTAACTGATGTTGAATCAGTGGAAGCTTATCTGCACACTTGACGAACTTTACTTTGCAACAAATGTACAGTGGTCAGGGAGTTCAGACAAGGGTTGAAATTGCAGCACAATGTTCTTGTTCTTTTGACAAGTGTGCACTGCACTCTCACCAGGCAGTGCTGTTTTCTCTTGGAGCAAAAGCACATTGAAAGATATGAAAAATGTTGTCTTTGGGCTGATACCTCATGTGCAGGCCAGTTGGTGTACCAGCGGATCCACTCCAAGGCTGAGTACCTCAAGCCTGGAAGCAAGGCGCCCGTCCCACTGCCTGGTTAGTTGCACTCAGATGTGGCTCTTGAAGAGGAGTATAAAAACTCAATTGAGGAAAACCAAGTGAGCTGGCAGTGTAATGTTAGTACAGATACCTAGGCTGACTTGTAAATGCTCACATTATCAAAACCACTGTGCCATACGTGTAGCGAAGCCTCTCTCTCTCTGTTTTTTTTTTTTCCAATATGACCATTCTTCTTTTGCTTTACTTCTGCATCGTGAAATATGGTGCTATGGATATTTCAAGGTCAGGTCTCTCCTCTTTACGATGGTTCCAAAATGGCGGCACAGCGTCAATGGAAAATTGCGTGCTCCGCGGTGCGATGGCACCACCCGACGCTCAATTTGCTACCTGTCTTTTGTTGACAGCGCACCAGAAAAAATGTGATTTTCTCAACTTCTGCGTCACTTAAAAAAAAACAAAACAAATATATATATATATATATATATATATTTCTCCAAGTGATGAAGGAACACCCGAGGATTGCGAAAATAAGAAGAATCAGGAATTTAGACCAGTCAACCGAAGCGGTGGGTGGTAAACCGGGGTGGTAAACCGGAGTGGTGAGCAGAATTTTCACCCCTGCCCGCCATGGGGCAGCGGTGGAAACCCTGCTGTCGTGGTAACATTCATTTGGGTCATCAAAAAAGTTACAATTATTCAGAAAGGTTCCGACATGACAGCTGTCGCCAGTAAAGGGATGAAGACAAACCGGAGGTTTACTAACCAGCCCATATTATTAGTACTGCACAGTGCTATGCTAGGCCACTTGTGTAGCTTTCTCCTTTTCCTGTACATCTTATCTTTCGTTTCTGATGTGACATGCTGGTGCGGCCATTGGCTGATTCAAAGTTACAAACAGCATGAGACTCTCAGGGTGGAACAGGTTTTATATACTTTCTATGTGGCACAAGCATATGTGCACAGGAGCTTAGTGCCAACGTAATTTTGCAGTTTTCTTCATGCACAGCCTAAGAGATGCGGAGAAAGTGTCTGGCTTTCACTCGATGTGCACAGTATTGAAACTAAAATGGTGGATGCATGGCACAATCCACGCATGGTTTCGTGTATGACCAAATGAAGCAACAACTGTGTTCAAGTTTTCTGCACGCATTAGCATGTTCCAAGTTTCTAATGCATTCCTATAGCCAGAGCGGCCATCGTTCCAACACATCACATGTCTCGTGGCTATTTGGGATTGTTGGTTTGACATTGTGTCAATTCATAGCGCAGAAAAACAGATGGACTGAAGAAAAAGAGACGACAGAGGAGCTGCAGGCTAGCACTTTGTCGTCTTTTTTCTTCTGTCCGTCTGTGTTATTTCTACACTACAAATCGTTATTGCACATCGTTTTGGATGCCACGTCATACCTTACATCTCCTGTTTAAGAAGAGCTGCGGCACGCACCACACACAGTGGTTTGTGTGGTGTGTGCTTCGTGTAGTTTTGTTTCTGTGCATTCGAGGAAGTGGCTCTCGTGTGCAGCGGACTTCACACCGGACCAGGTGCCCGAGTCGGCGAAGGAGACCTGCCGCAACTGGTTTTTCAAGATAGCCTCGGTGCGGGAGCTCATCCCTCGCTTCTACGTTGAGACGGCCATCCTTCGCTGCTGCAGCTTCCTCACCCGCAGGTCAGCTCTGCCGCACGCAGGCCGCTTTGCTACGAATCAAAATATCCGATTTTGTTGGTGATTGTAGATTAGTTACTTCAAATTAAATACCATGAATTCACAGGAGTGTGTGCAGGTGCTACCAGGTGAGGGCACGTGGGCATCTAAAATGTGTTATCGTAGAAAAAAATCATGAGCCATTCCACTCTGTGAAGGTGGATGACCAGCAAAGCTGTTTATCATACGACACAGAAGTGACACCGAATGGGGAGGCATATAGTCCAAACTCCTGAGGAGCAGCGCACCTACGAAGAGCGACAGCAGGGACAGAGACAAGAATGCAATTGTCGCCGGGAGTGCGCACTACATGCAGCCTGGCCTCCCCATTACAATGAGAGAAGAAAAGTGAAATTCAAAATGAAGAACGGCACCTTCTCTTATATACATGTGCGACAGTGCTGCCTCCTCGGGAGAGTGGCAGGAAACTAAGCACGCAAGCGGTTGGAATGCCGACAAAGAGAGGGCAGTGCGAACGTAGACATGGCCGACGTGGGTTGGCCTTTTGGGCTAAGATCTGATCATATCTGTTGTTACCCTTGTTCTTGGGACCTCTTTGGGTGCCAGGTGTGACAAGGGTAGTTCAAGGGCACGTTACAGGTCCCGGAGCCCAGCACTCGTCCACAAGGGTATGTGCCATTGTGCTTGGACCGTTTCTGCACTATCACCAGGATTTGACCACATTTTTGCACACGCACACAAAAAATGCACCGAAGCCTAGCTGTAAACAACTTCACTGTAAAAAACCAGCGCAGTGAACAAGGGGGGAGGAGATGTAATAAAATTGTCGTTTTGGCACTCAAGTTCTTATGCTTCAGTGCCTCGTCACTGGTGACCTAACCTTTCATTCCTGATGCAATTCATGTACTCCTGTGTCCGATTTGTATGTTTTGGAGTCGGTGTTGTGTACCTCGTAATTTTCTCAGCCATCTGGCTAAGACAAAGCTGCTTTTTCGTCAATTTGGTTTGGAGTATGCTCAGAAGATGAGTGAAATAAGTGGAGTATTCATAATTTGAAGTTGCAAAGGGTTCTTTTTTAAAAAACAGCTTTGAAGCTAAGGCTAACTGTTCTGTAACTTCTTTCTGTCAGTTCTTTCTGCTATACCTTGGCTGTCTGTTCACTGTCTTATCGTTCTGCAACACAACAGTTGTAGCCCTGTTTTCTTGACTTTGCACTTCCATGTTATAGTTATTTTGTCATAAGATTAACCATCACTTTTTTTAGTCTGTGCACTGTTGACTGTGTCCTGCCTTAGGTCTATTTTGTAGAAGTTGTGTTGCAGCAACCAGCCCAAACTTTCTATGCAAGCCCTACTCGGTCTAGCTCCTTATTTAGTATTTAGATCACACGGGCACTATAGAGCTTTCAATTGTACCCATGTGCCTCGGTGCTACAAACCTTAGAGGTACATCGGTGCAGAACATGACACACACCGTAAAAATTAAAAAGACAAAAAGGCAGTGTGCTTGATTGGGTTTTCCGTGCCTGTAAACTCCGCCAAATTTCTATAAACTGTACCAACTTAGGCTCGTTTCTGGTTTTACAAATGATGTTGTGTCAAGTTTCATGAAAAATGCATTCCTCTCACTAGAAAATTTTGCTTGTCAGTCTCCGAATCTTTATTTGGTATAATTAAGATGGCGAAAGGGCGCCAGAGAGGTACAATCAAACCTCAATATAAAGAACCTCGATTTAACGAAATTCGCGATGTAACGAACTATATTTATTTCCCCAGCTTAGTTCTATTGAATTAATGAAACTTTGATGTAATGATATTCTCAATATAATGAAGTTTTTCGATACAAGTACAACTTCGTTATATTGAGGTTTGACTGTACTTGCTTCAGGAACAGAAGTTCCTGAAGCAGCCGAAATTAGCAACAGCCATGCCGCTCAAGAAAGTTGCCGGGATCTAAAAACGATGGGCTGCTTTTCAGTCTCTGCAGTTCCAAGTTCGCTGTTTGCTGCCGCTAATGCGCTGCATCTTAAGCTAAACTATTTTTAATAAAGTGTGCACACCTTTCGATCGTATCCCACGATCGAAAGGTGTGCGCTTAGAGTAAGCTTGTCGGCGACTCTGAAATTCAACAAAATTATGTTTTTTTTTTTTCTCAAACTCGCTTTTTTCTGATTGCCCAATAATTCGAAAAATATTGCAGCGCCTTTTGTGTAAGAAAAATTTATTGTTGGCTGTATTTATTCCCAATAAGAGATATAATTTTAATATAACGAAATTTCACTCTAATGAAGCAAATTGTCGATTTTACAGTCTTTGTTATATCGAGGATTAACTGTAAGAGATTCTTGCAGTAAGTACTATGGCTTTCCTTTTTTTGTCTGTGTTTGTGTTCCAGGGAATACTCAGGGGTGCTGCTTCGGCTGACGGGCACAATCTGTGGCATTGGTGATCCCTTGGTAGCCGCTTACGCGCGGTGCTATCTCTGCAGGGTAGGTTGCCTCGTCTGCGGCTTTGTCTCTGGCTTTAGCCGGACACTACTGAGTGCTGCTTATTGTCCTGCTCAGGTTGGCATGTCTGTCGCCCCAGAGGTCCACGAGCACGTCCTCGAGAATTTCTGGCAGTTCCTTCTCACATATCCTCAGGTGAGAGGTTGAGAAGCAGTTTTCCAGATGCACATACTTCACTGAGGCATAGTGTGAAGCGGCATCATCGCGAACCGAAACGGCTTTTGGAATGAGCCAGTAACACCTTACGCTGTAAAAACTCTGCTAACAGCTCTAACACATGCTTGAGAAAAGCGGACTTCTCAAAAAAAAAAAAAAAGTTTGAATATAAACAAACAGTTCATTTGCTCCCATCCACCAACCTGTACACCAATAGGATGTACAGCTCTGATAGGACCAGTTTCAGGAGCTGTGGTGAGGCCTGTCGTATTCCCCGAGCTTCGCCGTCAGGCACATTTCTACGGGCATCCCATCAAATGGGTCGTTACTCCATCGTGTGCCTTGTCCAGCTGTTTCGCCCTCTGCAGCACCAGATGCATGACACTGCTTCCTTCTGCTTCCCTGTGCAGCTGGAGCGCCCAGTGGTGCAGCAGCTGCTGAGGCAGCAGAAGCTGGACCTCTCCACCTACCTGACCCTGTACTGCCCAGCGCTGGACTGGATCCTGCAGTGCGTTGCCCACGGGGCCTCCGAGGACCTGCTGGACCAGGTGCTGGCACGCTGCAAGGCGCAGTGCAACAGTGCCCTGCTGCTCAACTCCATCATGACCGCCTTCCGGCCCGAGTTTGTGGCCAATCGGGCCCTCGAGTTCGTCAGCCTCATGAGGGACTGCGACGATGCCTCGTTCCCCAAGGTGTGTGTGTGCGGACTGCTGTGCTTTTATGAGAAAGAGAGAGGAATATTCTCATTGCCCGTAGAAGTGTGTTGAGGCCTGTTCTACATGTCCATGCATCCTGCATGCTCCTGCCAAAGTAGGATTACCCGCGCAGTGCTCAAGAGCGTCTGCGTGTGCCAGCAAGGTGACGACCAAAGCATGTCAGCTGGACATGCATATCTGTAGATAAACAATTAACAGCAGCTTGGCTTTCTCGAACTGTGACTGGGTGCTCGCATGTTGTGTCTATGACATTCAGGAAGAATTACAAAAAGAAAAGCTAGGTTATTTAGAAGCGATCTGTGATGAAATATCCAGACCTGCTGCGATTTGTCAGTAACACAGCAGCAGGTCAGGATTAGCGCAGCTGAATGCAAAATAAGAGAGGAGCTATCCACATGTCAGCGAACTTAGACCTTGCCTGACGGTACCATTTCCGCCAGCTGCGTCGTGTCGCTGGAGTATAGAAGTTGGTTGTTCACCACGGTGATGTCACTGAGTCTGATGTGCGCATGTATTACGTTCGAGTATAACCTGTCCTTAAATGGCACCCGCAGCTGCTCATGGAGTGCTGGCCACTAAGTGCTTGCGTCATCTGCCTAGGTGCTATTTAAAGGCTGCCGATAAGAAAATTCACCATCCCTGCAGCTTTATCAGGATTGCTTGAATAGTGTATAGTACTCATTTGTAACAATTCAGCCAGTGTGGAATTTTGTCCCGTTTGGCCTCTAATTGTGCCCTCTTTTCATGTTTGCCAGCATGTGCTGCTGCGCACGCTGGGGCTGTGCCTAGTGTTGGCCGACCCACCCGAGGACCAGCGCGTACAAGTGCTCAACCAGGCATGGAAGGCCATCGCCAAGCTGCGCAGCCCTGCTGTGAGTCTCAGTGCAGGCACTGGCCTGTGCTGCACTGCCCCATCGTCATTCGATTACCGACAGAAAACCAACTGTGCGTGCACAGTTTTTGTCATAAGTTTTGAAGCCATTGTATGCTTGACTCAACCTACTGCTGCCAGGCTTGTGTCAAGGTATTTATAGAACTTTCGCCCTCATCACTGTCTGCCATCTTCACTTGATTATTGATGTGGACCAGCTTACGTGTACTGTCCCTGTCAAAAGTTTGGACGCCACTGTGTACGTGACAGAGCCTGTTGTAGGGCCTGTACTGACACCCATACGGAACTTTCCTTCCTCCAAAGATGGCTAGTTTAGATTAGCTAGCTAGCTAGACATACAGATAGACTGATTGTAGGAAATGGAGCGATACACTCAATCACAATGCATAGTTGGAACATTCGGATTATGTACAGGCGCGGCCACTGCTAGCGGGAACACGGGAGCCCATGGCAGCGCTCCGCGGAGCGCCACGATTGGCGCCTCAGGAAGTCTTGCCAGACGACTCATCATAGCAGACGACTTGCCGGGGTTTTCGGCAATCGCTTTGATTGCGCCTGCTCCGGAAGACTTCATGAGGCACCAGTGGTGGTGCACTCCGCGGAGTGATGCCACAGGTGCCTCCAGTGTTCCCTCTAGCCGTGGCCGCACCTGTACATCGGTACACGAAAACTCCAGTTACTCGTAAATCGTGGACTATCACTGCCAAACATGGCAATCAAGAGAATAGCACACACTAAGTGTGCGCGCTGTCTTCGTTGTCTTTGTCACTGAAGCCGCTGCGCCTAGGAAATAGGTGCCCGCCTCCTAATGAGGAAGTTGGGTTGTGACGGCAGAGAAAATGTAGGCTTCTTCGCAGGTGAAGTGGACTCTACGATGCCGAGGCACAGGTTGGAAGGCATCAGTGGCAGTGTTTCTGTGTGCTTCTGTGTGTGGCTTAGGAATTTGACGGGGCCGTTGTAGGGCAGTTGTATAACGTAGCACGGACTGCGTCATGGCGTAAGAAGGCATGTGTGCGGTCACTAAGGTGCGGGCTGACAAACGTGTTCCGACGAGATGAGCGAACAGGTGGCAGAAACGATGGTGTCATCTTTGCTCAAAGCCGACTTGTGTATAGTCGGTGATGCCAATAGATGCAGGTGGTGACTTCGTGCCATAAAATACGTCGGGTAAAACTAGTGCTAAAAACAAGTTCTGCCATAAGAAATAGATGCCGACTACAGGATGTATAAATGGACAAAGTGGTGCCCTCCAATGTATGTACTAAGCTTCATAGTGTTAAATGTGTTCCTGAAACCCTGCCTTGAGTCCAGCAATCAAGCTTGTCATTACTCGCAGAGTACTTTGAGACTGGACAATGATTACCTACATTCCATTATATAATGCAACACATTTTTTATTTTTTTTTCAATAGGGCATCACATTTAAAAATAGCTCCTTCCAAGCGTGATTTAGTTTCCTTGAGTCATCAGCAAAGGTGGCACCACAAATGTTTGCATAGGCTTTTATTGTAGCAAATTCTGTGCTGTGATCTTGGAGGTTTTGCCACACCCGTATAAATTGTCTGTACAGGCCAACGGAGGGAGCTAAGTCCAGACTATGCCTCATGGTGGGCATGGAAGGCAACAAAAGAAGGTCATTCGTGGCACAGTAATTGAGAAACTGACAGTAACTTAGGAGTGTTTATTGCAACTGCAATGAGGTGACCTGGCTCCTTGAATGGGCACCCATATGTGCTTCTATTGCTGCTGTGTGTTTACAGCAGTGGTGTTTCATTGCAGGACTATCTGAGCTGCGTCGAGGTGTGGATCGAGTTCCCCTGCAAGCACTTCACGGTGAGAGCACACAGTCTTTTGAAATTCTATTTAGTTGGTTACTTGGCACTCTAATTGACCACTCGGCTTAGAAAAGCTTGGGTGACTCTTGGCACTTTTAAGCATAATCAAATCAAAGAGTAGATCGGAATACAGTTAAATCTCGATATAACACACTCCAGTATAATGAAATCCTCAATGTAACGCAGCATGCAACTTTTCATAACTTCATGTTGACCTCAATATAATGAAGAGTTAAATGTTATGAAATCTCACGACTGCCTGACTGGGTGCCTAGTGGTGACAAGGTGCCTTGTAACTGTCTTGGTCTCCTTGCTTGTCCTTCGTGTTCTCGGGCACTCTTTGTGGTCAGTCACAAGTATGACGGAGGGAAACAGTTGCAGTTAAACCTTGATATAACGAACTTCAACATAACGAAATCCTCGATATAACCAAGCATGACGAGCATGGGTTGTGTTGACACCTATAGGGGTGAGATGTCTAGTCCTTATCTCGCGAAAGTGACTGGGTCACCAAAAGTGAATGACTGAGAATATCACCCCTATACTTGTGAGCTCCTTCTGACAGTCAACACCCCGCCGTGCACGCAGGTGCGCGAGGTGGACATCCTGCTGGGTGCCCTGGTGCGTCACCTGGTGCCCGACCGAGCGTACGAGCAGCACCCTCAGCAGCTGGCGCGGATCGTTGAGCGGCTGCTGCAGCATGTCACCGACTTCGGCCGGCTCTGCGCCATGGAGCACTTCCTGCCCCTGCTGGACTTGCTGCCTCGCGAAGGAGACGCCCGGGTCCGGGGCTGCAAGGCCGTCATGGCCGCCTTTCTCACCCAGCAGCGGGAGCCCACCCGCGACCCCGTGGTGCTGCACGCGCTGATGCACGTCGGGCAAGCCCTGCACGCCTCTCTCAATGCGCTCGCCCTGGAGGACGAGCGTCGTCACATCGGACAGCTGCTGTGCGGCTTCCTGCAGCGGGTCGGCTTCGGGCGCGACTTTGAGCAGCAGCTGGCCTTCTACGTGGACGCCCGTGCCGCGTTCAGCGCGCTCGACCCTGTGCTCGTGCAGCTGGTGCAGGTACTTGTTGTTCTCACCTTAGAGAAATTAAACTTGAGTCTCACTGCCTTCTGGAAAATGGTGTGTGGCATTGAATCTGACGACTTTGTCACATTGTAGTGGCGCTGAAAAACCCAAGATACTGAATAAATTGTGCGAGTTAACAATCTAACTCTTCATTGGGCGAACTTGTGCCCCAGGAGGCAAACAACGCTCCAGTTGCAGTGATAGTTGCGAGCATGGTTGTTGAATCTAATTTGCAAGTCAAATCTGTCCTCTGTTTATATGCATATAATCATACATTCCTGAGTAATCGCCAGTGCTCGTGAATATTCAGGAATGTACAGCACTTTGCGTCATACACACAGTCTGATTAGACAATGTCTCCTTCATTGTAGAATACACCCTTTTCATAAGCCAGCTTTCTTGCGAGGCAGTTGGCCCAACAAATGGTGGCGTATTCATTTTTGCAAACAGTGCGTGCAAGCACACGTGTTATGACATGAAAAATGTAGGCGGAGATCTTGTGATGAAACCATACACAAGAGACAAGCCCCAGCATGCCCACCTAGCACTTTTGTCTCCTTTTGTACGATGACCAGTGTACGGGTGCATGACCATATGCACGTTTGTGTCGGGTGTGCTTTGTCATGGCATTAGACTAAGGTCATGATTACTGATTGTTTCCGAATGGTACCCTACGGAGAAGAGGCTGCAGTATTTTGTGTCTTTCGTGTATAGATGTGTCGACCTCTGCCCTTGTATAGAAAGGTTTGCATGCATGTGACAGCACTTTTATCGCATCCCGCCACTCACTTTATGCACCTACCACGTTAGCTTAGTGGCTATGGTGTCATGCTGCTAAGCTCGGGGTCGCGGGTTCAATCCAAGGCCATGGCAGCCGCATTTCATGGGGGATGAAATCCAAAAACACTCGTGTACTTAGATTTAGGTGCACGATAAAGAACCCCAGGTGGTCAAAATCATTCTGGAACTCCCACTATGTCGTGCCTCTTTATTGGATTGTGGCTTTGGCACGTAAAAGCCAGCATTGAATCGATTTGGATTATGCAGGATGTAAACCTGCTGGCCATGCGCACTCGTCAGGTGGTCAAGGGCCATCACACCCGCAAGACAGCTGCCTTTGTTCGGGTATGACACTCTTTCTTTGTCCTCCTTTTTTTTTTTTTTTTTTGCATGCATGGCTCATGAGGCATGTTCACTCTTGCTAACAATTTGAACGATTAAGCGTGGTGTATTGGGGCAGGGATGAGTGGAAAGAATGGACAAAAACAGTCGGGGAATATTTGTGTGTTACAATAAAGTATGGTCAAGCCTGGTTTTAATCAACTGGTTCGTGTGATGAGAATAGTTCGATGCACGAAGTAAATAATATATTTGACCGAAGGTATTTTGAAGTTACGTGATATGTTCATTACACGCTGGCTTAGTATCTACAGCTGGCAAACAAACACGTGCAGAATATGCCGCTTAGGAGAGAAAAGCTGGTTGCATGTGGTAAACGCCACTTGCTGTAAACGCCACTTGCGCGAGTGGTATATATTCAGGAAAACAAGTCTGTAAGCCGTGCTCGTCCTTGTGGAAGGGCTTAACGTCGCTGACTGCCTCCACATTTGCCTTCTCTGCTGTGCACACTTGCAGGCGTGTGCAGCCTACTGCTTCATCACGATCCCGTCCCTGAGCAGCGTGCAGTCACGCCTGGAGCTCTACCTTCTCTCGGGACAGACGGCGTATCTCAACCAGTGCCTCTCGCAAGGTGACCACCTTTTAATTTTCATTGCGATAGCAATTATATGGACACTTCCACCGGATTTCTGCCGTCGGCGTCGCCGTCGCCGTGAGGTTCCGTATAGATAAAATCTTCGCCGCGCGCCGTATGCCCGAGCGGAAGCGTGCGGGGACACACGCTGTCACGGAGAGCGAGCACACTCAATCTTCCACGCGCAAGCAAGGAAGCGGGAAGTGAGCGCTGGAGGGAGCGGGGGGGGGGGGGGGGGGGCGCACTTCTACTCTGCCAACAACCGCGCTCGTCGCTCGCTCGCACCGTCTCTTATCTCCACACGGCTCTGACATTTATACGCTGTGTATTCGCCGCTCAGTTTCCGTTGAAGCGATAGACCGCACGTACCTTCGCCCGCTGCGGCGTATGTGCGCTTGCTGCCAGCGTTTTGACAGTCGTTGTCTGCAGTCATTCAGTGTGATCTATTCATGTTTGTTTGTGCGCGCTCACACCACAGTTAATAATAGTCGGGCCACATTTTGCAACGCACGCTACACATGCAATGCTGCCCGGATCGGCAGTGCAGCGCTACAGGTGTGTCCCTTCGCACGCGCTGCCCACGGGCAGCGCTTCTCATCAACACCACCGTTTCACACGCGCCTTCTCGTGGTCATCGAGTCTCTCTTCATGTCGGTCTACTTACGCTGCAGCACACCTGCTTACTTAATCAGCTCATGTTTACTACAATTCATATTGCTACCAAAGCCGCTCACCTTACTTCGTATGGCATTGCTGTGTTGCTATCGCATTCATTGCTTTGCCCTTAGGGCGAAACTGTGACATTTATTTTTTCTGAGCAAACTTGGAAACTGTCTCTGAGGAAGAGGGGCAAGAAGGGTCAATTTCACTATTATCAACCCTACAGCTTTGGCAAGATCGCCGCAGTACTGTATGCTACTCATTTACGACCACTTTTAAGCCAAAGTGAAATTTCGTTGAAGTTGGCCCTTGACACGAGATAAAATATAGGTAATGTTGAAGATCGCTGGGTGATGCCTTCGTCCTGCAGCGGATATGAGACAGTCTGACGATGACATGAATGACTTTGTAGGCGATGCCTTCCTGCAAGCGGCCATTGAGCTCCTTCCAGAGCTGCCGCCCTTCGTGGAGCCCGAAGGGGGTGGCAGTACTGCAGCACAGCGAACGAGCACCGAGCCGTTCCTGGTGTCATACGCGAGCAGCCTGCTGTCGACGCTGCTGGTTGTGCCAGACCATCCGGACCACGAGCCGGTGCGGCTGCTGCGGGGCCTGCTCCAGGTGCTGCACGAGCGGCCGGCCTCCACGTGGACCAGCTCGGGGGGCGACGGCCGGGCCCGCATCTTCCTCAACGCGCTCAACCTGCTCGTGGCGCTGGGGCAGGAGCACTATCTCTACCACTTGGATAAAGGTGTGTCTTGGTTCATGCATAGTTAAGTTCTATTGTTTTTTTTTTTCAATCTGAACAAGAAACAAATATTTAATGAGCTGACATTTATTACATCATGATGCCGCTGCTACGTAAGTGAGCGAGCTACCTGTCAAATGCTGCATCAATAGAGGTGCCATGTATACATAACTCTTCCATCTAAATTGAGACCCTGTTTGCATTCAGATTTCTCTCAGACAGGGCCATTTCGCATTGAGAAAGAGAGACAGACGTATTTATTCTCTAGAGGCTTGAAAGAAGTCATGGGACATAATCCTTTTTCAAGCTGGTTTTTATTGTCTACTGGTATATTATGAACATGAAAGGCGTTTCTTAAAATTTAAATATAGTGAAATCCTGATCATTCGAAATCTCTTAATTCGAATTGACAGATAATTTGAACTGCTCTGTTGGTCCTGTCATGTCCTGTGTATTTGAATAAACACTCCCACGAATTTGAACTACAAGAAGCGCACGACAGTTATTTCTAGCAAACTTTCTCACTCCCATGGACCGCTTTCCGGACAACCCCAAGCCAAAGGCCAAGGTTTGATGTGTCCCATACTGCTGTAATGTCGTGTGCCGTAAAAATGACGAGGAAAGACACGCGGGAAGCCGAGACCGAACTGGAGCAAGCAGAGTGACACGCGCCCTCCTTTCCCGTCTGGCTTAAAATTAGCAGCAAGGAGACCTTAGTACATGCTTGATCACGTTAACTGCACGCTCAAACACGTCATCTCCAACATAGGGCACAAGGAAGGATGGTGCACATCAAGCCACCACCCTTCTCATCCCACTTTCGCACTTTTTCCCTGACATCAACAGCAAATGGCATGTGAGGCGCGATCTTATCGCAGTTGGACTTTATATGGAACTTGGGCTTCCTCCAGCACATGTCGTCGTGCTCTGATAGAGGAACGATAAGTCTTTCAATGTTAGCGCAGTGACAGTGCTGGTTTTGTACGCTGTACTGCACAATTGATCACATACTAAGTTTAAAGGGGCTCTCTTTAGTTCAAACTCTGTTTTATTCTAACAAATTTCCAGTTCCCTTGGAATTCGAATTAACGAGATTCTACTGTACCATGGCTAGATGCCAAGAGCTGCAACTATTTCGTCCTGTTTGGTATGATGAAAACTGGATTTCATTGCCTAAACACAGGGATGAAGATGGAACCAGTACGTGTAGTGCATTGCCATGTTGCTGCAGCATCCTGGATTTTCATGCACTCTCGAGGAAGTGAAAACACACTTCAAAGTTGATTTCCGACATCTGTGACAACACGGAGGTCTAGATCAAAGCAATCTCAAATTTCTTGAAAGCGGATGACAAGAATGCTAAGGTCTTGTAAAAGATTGCAGTATCAATAAATAAAATAAAAGAATGTGAGCAAACCACTTCTGTACAGTTCCCCGCACCCCGGACTTCATATCCGGGATGAATATTTTGAGGAATCGTTTCCAAGTTAATTTTGAAAAAAGACTGATGGCAATGTGCAATACAGCGTAGACCGCTTATAACTTAAGTCGCCGGAGTCTCGAATATCCGCACTATAAGCGGTACCGCACTATAACCAATGCAACTATTTTCAAGGCCCACACATATGCAAAACATGTGCACCGAGCTGCCACGCGTATGCGACAGTCGAGGAATGCGGCTAGAACGTTTGCATTCAATTTACAGTCGAATCTTGTTAATTCAAACCAAATCACGCGGCGGAGCCTCCAACCGGCATTGCTCCGGCACCGCCATAGAGTAAAAGCTTAGGAAAGACCCTTCAATGTCGCGCGCGAACAAAACAAAAAAAAAGAAAAACACGGCGGAAATTTCACCCTCTCTCAAATGGCAAGGTCGCTGATTCTGTGTTGCGCCAGAACATGCGTGTACGTGCCGATGTCTCAGCCATGCTACCATAGCCACACGTAGAAAATGGCAGTGAACCCTTCTTTCTCCTTTATGCTTCCTCTACTTTCTAGTCACGTGTTGACCTTGCACGCTGCAGCTACAGCGCAGAGGGAAGCAGCGGCGCTGTCCTCAGGCCGGCCAACGAAACTGCCCACGCCTGCAAACGCCCGCTTCCCGATAACGGCAGAAAACGAAACTTCGGGGAGCTGGCACCGGGCCGGCTGGAGCGGCGACGCCTGCATGGTGGCGGGCGCGCACGGTGACAGTTGAAAGTGAGGGAGCTACGAGGGAGGGCGAGGTGAGCCACCGAAGCGGTGGAGTTGCCGAGGCGAAATCCGCTTCCCTGCTGCCCTCCTCCCTAACATTCCACAGTCTCCGCGTGCGCCCTTCGCCGTGCTGTGCTGACGCCGCCCACTCCCTGAAGTTTCGTTTACTGCCGTTATCGTGAAGCGAGCGTTGGCCGGCGTTGGCAGTTTCGTGGCCCTCGCTCGCTATGCGCGCCGTTATATTTCACGACTCACACTCAAGATTCTGGTTTCAGCCTCACTGGCTGTTCGTTCGCACCACGTGCCCTTCTCCTCCACTTCGTCTCTCTTTCTTCCTCGAGCACTCCTTGGGGCGCCCGTTTGAGGGGAGCGTTCGCCATCTCCGCTGACTTCCGTACTCCCAGGCAGCCGCACTGTAACCGATATTTCGTTTCCCACAACTGCACTATAAGCGATACGTGTATACATGGAGTGCTATGGGAAAATTAACGGGAGTCTGTAAAGACCGCACTATATCCGGTCCTGCACTATAAGCGGTTACGTTATAAGTGGTCTATACTGTATATTGTACAAGGGGTCTTGGGAGGTTATTGAATACTTAAAGGTTATGGCGTCCACTCTTGACTGGAGTCATTCATTGACAAAGGGGTGGGAGAGTTTGGTTCATAGGAATCAGGACAATGCATTCAGATGATGTCCTGGTGTGTTCTCTGGTCGATTAAGACCAGTGTAGTGTCCAGGACAACCTTGGCCATGTCTGGCAGTCGCTTAGGGTGACACCATTGATCGAAGCTGTCCGTTAGAAGTCGCAAAGGCAGGCTCCCAAGGAGCTTTTGCTTTAGCTGAGTGGCGGCTGCATAATCCCACAGAATATGACAGGTGCCTACTGAGGTTTGCGTTTTGCATGTGGAACAGGTATCTGTTGTAGCGATTCCGAGTGTCTTGCGCTGGAAACGCTGGAAGTTTGTTTGATATCATGCTTCGATGAAGTGCTTGCCCGTAATATCGAGGCCAAATTGCAAGTGCTATCATCTATTATGGTGGCAAACAAAAGAAATGTAGATTTTCTCACCAATGAAACAGCTTTGCCGTCAACTGTGGCAAAACTTTGCATGTGCGTCAGTTTTGCACGGCCTCAGAAATGCTGGCATCCCATTGTTACTAATGTGCGGTGCGACGCAGTCTTGGAGGCCATGTTTTCTTCAAATTATGGTCTTCACTGTCTGCTGTCAGACGAGCTGAATGGGCTGTGCAGGAGCGAAAATGCACAATTAAAAGCCAACAGGTATTATGTATACCTAGTAGGCAAGCTGGTAGTGACACCTTGTGACGATTTGCCTAACTACGATGGGTTTGAAAAATATTAGTGGTGCTCGAGTGTTCTTGTCGAAGGAAAATCATAAAATGGCCTGCACGTTAACGATTACGTCGCTTTGTCGATTTAAGCCAAGCCTTTAAGCAGAACGGGATAGGTGATTGCTGTATTAGCTTTTCCTGTTCTCTGGTAAATTCTGCATCAAAAGATGTTACTACCAGTGTTGTGCCTACCATACACTTCTTCGGTAAAATGCACACAGTGAGAAGATTGCAGACAAGCTAAAACTCTCGTAACATTTGGCGCTTCTTGTACACACCCTACACTTGAACTCTCAGTGGACTCCAACGATGCACTGTACGGTGGTGACCCAAAGTTCCGGGCACAGTTGGAGCAGCTGTGCACCAGCGTGCTGGACCAGCTGCTCGCGCACCTGCGTGCGCTCGGGGAATCCGGGGTGAGTGCAGCACATTTTCTTAGATCAATTTTCAATAATTTATGAGGTGTCTCGTGAATAGCGTTGCTTGTTAGGTTAAGAACTCACGCATGGTGTCTCCATTGAAGAAGAAGGAATGCAGCAATTAGCGCTCTGAGCTGCAGTACCCAGTATGCAGCCATTGTGGCGATCAGTTTGCAATGTGCCTGACTCTGTGACATTGAGGCGTTGCGCGTGTTGAAAGCACGGCAAGCCTCGCCTGTAGATATCAGAACACCTGACAACTTTTCGAAGTCACTGCATGTGAACCCGTTGGACTACTGTATTAAAGGAATCCTTTGCCAGTTTCAAAGGGGAACTGAATGGATAAATGTCACCATGCTCAAAATGTAGGTGCACCTGTCCTGGCAACGCCATGATGATGTTAGTCCTTGCCACTTTCACCACTGTGCTTAGGATCAAGGAAACCTTGAGGTGGATGTCGAGGCCAGCTGGATTGCTGTATTTGCCAGCGGCTTATCTGAGAGAGCTAGCAGTACAGTTTGGTACATGTGTGTCTTGTCAGCCCTGCTCCTGCAGCACTGTTTTATCTTCTCCCAATCTCATTATCATTGCCTCCTGGCCCCTTTGTCACAAGAGTTGAATTCGAAATTTGAAATCCAAATTTATTTAATTTAAAAATTCTATTTTTTGTTTTGAAAGAATGTACACCACTGTTTGAACCTGCAGCAATAGGGTAGTTACAGGCCTGAGGTTCGCGCTATTTGCACATAAGCAAACCAGAACTCGTACTAAATTCGGTATAGTAGCAGCAAACAGAGATGAACATAAAACGAAGTTATATAGCCATGATTATAACATATGTCGATAAGCAGACATGTAATACACAGAAACCATGTCATGCATGAAAACACTAAAGTTAAGTACTATAACAAAATAACGACATTAACTGGTACAGGTGCGAGTCTAGATCGCACGAGTCAGTTGTGGGCCGCCTGCTCGATCGATCTATTTTAGTGACATCAGGGGATGCTGATGGGCTAAGCCATCAGACATTCCTGGAATGCCCATTGCTCCAGTGAGGCTTCACACCACATGCCAATTCTTGGAAAAGTGAAAGTATCTCTCAAAGTGATAAATCGGGGATATGACCCTGTGATAGGTGTAGTAGTTGCTGAGTCTTGTCTTCGTTGCACGTACAGCTTGAAACAGTTTGAACTTGCACGCTGCTACAGCATGTGGAGCGGCAAGCACGATTGGCCCTGGAGCTTCTGCAGAGGCTGGTGATGGGTGCGAACTTGGAGCGACGGCCTCTCTTCTCCCTGGCGGTCAGTCTGTGGGGTCTGGCCCACCGAAATGCTGCCCTGGATCACCGCGCCTCGGTCAGTGCTAGCTTCCCGTCGCAGGGCGAAGTATTCACTATTTTACCACGTTTTCACTAACGTAGCGCGATCTCTGCCGCGATGGCTAAGTGGCTGTGGAATTCTGCTACCGAGCTTGAGGTTGGGGGTTCGACTCCCAGTCGCACAAGCTGCATTGTGATTGGAGTGGAATGCAAAAGCGTCCATGTGTCATAATAAAACTGCAATTTGGGTGAATTGGTTGGTCCCAACTATCATGCACCAAGATCTAAAAATATGCAAATGCCACGTAGCTGGTCAGAACCAAGGTAATGTTGTTTGCTGTCCCTTGGAGATATTCGAATTATTTTTTGCATTCTGCCTACTTCAATAATTAGTCTTAAATAATTAACTTCTCGAATATTATAATTAGATGAAAATTGTCAATGAGAAAATCGCAGAGCAACATGAAAACCTTCCGACACAGCTTTCTGTTGCTCATTATGTGCAACATAAAAGTGTTTTTCCAAACCTGAAAGAAACCTGCAAATACACACAAAGTGCCTCGAGCGGCCAGTCGCGGGGCAATTTTGCATGTATTCGCGGGCTTCTTTCAAGCTCTGAAAAACACTTTCATGTAGCATGTATTAAGCAACAGAAAGCTGAGTCGGGAGTTTTTCATGTTGCTCTACAATTTTCTCAATGTCACTTTTTATATAATTATAATATTTGAGAAGCTGATTAATTAATCGAGACTAATTATTAATTACTAATTAAAAGAAAAGTGTACAATCATTGCATTCTACCGGTGCTAACATATGGGGCAGAAACTTGGAGGTTAACAAAGAAGCTCGAGAACAAGTTAAGGACCGCGCAAAGACGAACAATCTTAGGACTAACGTTAAGAGACAGGAAGAGAGCGGTCTGGATCAGAGAACAGACGGGGATAGCCGATATTCTAGTTGACATTAAGCGGAAGAAATGGAGCTGGGCAGGCCATTTAATGCGTATGATGGATAACCGGTGGACCATTAGGGTTACAGAATGGATACCAAGAGAAGGGAAGCGCAGTCGAGGTCAGCAGAAAACCAGATGGGATGATGAAGTTAGGAAATTTGCAGGCGCAAGTTGGAATACGCTAGCGCAAGACAGGGGTAATTGGAGATCGCAGGGAGAGGCCTTCGTCCTGCAGTGGACATAAAATAGGCTGATGATGATGATGATGATGAATTATCTACTTAGGCAGAATGCAAGCAATAATCCGAGTACAGTTCTATATAACGAACTTCAGGGGACCGCGGTAAATCATTCGTTATTCTGAAAGGTCGTTATAGTGAGAGCCCGCAAATTAACCATACTGCCCATCAGTTCATAAGTTGTCATCATTTGAGCTATTCACGAAAACGTCACTGTTGGCTCTCGACCCACGCTGTTGCTTTTTTCCATGGCTTCCGTCGCCACGCACCACCGAAGCACAGTGTGAGTGATGCAAGCAAAACTCGAAAACTACTGACAAAAAAAGGAAGCTTTATGTAATTTCCAAAGCACAATCTTTCTTGTTGTTTGGTATTTTTCACATTCCTTGCCGCAGACACCACAACTGTCTCATTCGAGATGGACAACTGAACGATTCCAAAGCGCAAGCGTGTTTAAACGACATCTGGAAAGTGCAACATGCAACTGTGTGGCAACCTCACGCGTAGCTAGTAAGGCCACCTAAAGAAGCGCGAAAGAAAGGCATGCACAGAATATCAGTAAAATGGGCAATTTTCTGTGTTGTATTGAAATTCAACCTTTTATGCAAATAACTACAGTTGCCGATCGATTTCTCTTACATGGAAGGGACTGCAGAACTTTATGAATTATCGGGCGATCAGAAGAAGCAAATTTTAATGAAAAACAAATTCATTTTCTTGAATTTGAGAGTAGGGGACAAAACTTACGGTTTCATGCCATGTCGACAACATTTTCAGATTGGCAGTACGAAGTGAAGCCAGCCACACTTTCGCGTCCATTCTGCCCCCGTGACCATAAACTTGCGCACGCAGTAGGACGACATTATCATGAAAAGCGCTGGCAGCGGGGAGCGAAAGCTTCGTTTGCCTCTCGTTTCATCGCATCCCCGCAACTCGAGATTACGTAACCTCCAGTACTAAACGCGTGCGAAGACAGTGCACATGATGCAACACCACTTCGGCATGCCCACTGTGCACACGCTAGAGATTATCTAAAAAATATCGCACAGGCTGCATATGCGCTCAGCCGTGCTGACAGCATCCGCAGACACGATCACGTTACAATAGAGGACGCATGCCAACCTGCCCCCCACTTACTCCCCCCCCCCCCCCTTGCGTGTGCTTGATCGCATTACCGCAAGCTTGCTTCTCTCCCCCCTTTTCCCGAGCTCGCGTGGATGGATGGTGCTCATCAAGCCACCATTCTTCTTGGCTCACTCTCACACCCAAAGCAAAAATAGTGTGCAGGGCCAGATGCGCGTGAAGTTTATATGGAGCATGACGCCTCTCTGCTCGGTGGTCACTCTTGATCCCGCAGTGCGCGATTTGAGAGGTGCATGCGCAAGCAGCCGCTTGTGGTTCAACCATTTGACCGTCTGCGTTCGTAGAATTTGCCATTTTTTGTCTCAGTATTCCTTCGCAGTGGCAGTGAAATCTTGTTATAATAAAGTCGTGTATAAACACACTTTGTTATATCAAGGTTATAAATACACGGTGTTCTATGGACAAGAAGGTATAAAAAAGTGAAGCACTTCATTATATTGAGAATTTCATAATATTGAAGTCCATTGTATCGACGTCTAACTGTATAATGCAAAGCTGTTAGTGTTGATGCAACAGGCTGAACCGCCTAACATGCAAACTATGAAAGAAAGCCCACTTTAAGTTTCCCTTTTAACGCCCAATCAACGCCTTCACTTGTTTCAGGTGCGCTGTCTGGAGTTCGTCAAGAAGCGAGCCAGCAGGGCCGGAAACAAAGGTCCTTATGCCGAGCTAGCCACCAAGCTACAGATTCCTTCGCCAGTCTGAGGCCCACCTCGTCTCTGTGTCCTCCTCCTAGAGCCAGACCTGGTTGTACTCCCTCCACGGGCCTGGCAAGGCCAAAGCTATGCCAGCTGCGTTCTCCTCACCCAACTTGAGCAAAGAAGGCTTCGCGTGCACCATAGACCCCTCATTATATTACGTTATGAACACGGAAACGCAAAAATAATTAATACTGATGGAAAATGTACGATCCGAACGGGGCATTGGCAACGTTCCCCACTTCGAGTGTATGAACCGGAACTAGGTTCTGCTGTAGAAAGATGAACTGGACTGCTGGGGCCACACCACTAGCCTTGGGTCGGGAGCTTAAAGAGCTTGGAAAATAAATGTGTACAGCAGGACTGTTTGATTTCTTGTGTCATGCAAAGTGTGAAAACTCTAAGGCATGTGCAATAAGAAAAAATGGTTAGTGAGTTGCATCCACTTAAAAAAAATAAGAACTGTGCTATGCAGACAAGTGTGCATAGATAAGGACACTATTTCTCAGGTGATAAGTGAAGCAACCTGCTTGTTAAAAGTAGCCTAACATTGCAGCTACAGTTGTTGGGTCTAACCACTGCAGCTACTAATCTAGGAACATGGATAATGCCAGCTACAGCTGGTAAAAGCAACTTAGAACGTTTTTCAGGCTTTGCATTCAGTCACAGTCACACTCGCCAGCACCCCACTCGTGTTCATACGCATTTTGACTCTCTCTCACCGATACCCACTCACTCGCTCGTGTTCAAACTCTCACTCACAAGAACTGGCGCAGTTGACTTCCATTAATTCGACTCTGGCTACTTCAATTTTTTGGTTCATTCGGTCCCAACTGAAGCTACTGCTTGGTGCCCATGCATTTCTGTGGGCTCAAGCTTTCTTTATTTTGATGCTAAAATTGGCCTTTGGCGGGTCAGCGTGCACGTGCCTGACCACCATGGTGACCACAACAGAGACCCGTTTACTGGCAGTGTACCCACCGAGCTGGCGTAGTGGCTTTGGTGTTGCGCTGCTAAGCTTGGGAAACGCGAGCCACAGCGGCTGCATTTCAATGGGGGTGAAAAATGCTAAAACGCCTGTGTACAATGAATTGGGCGCACGTTTAAGAACCCCAGGTAGCCAGAATCAATCCGGAGTCACCCACTACCACGTGCCTCATAATCATATCGTGGTTTTGGCATGTAAAACCCCAGATTTTAAATTTAATTACTGGCAACATCAGTCTCGGCAGAGCTTAGGGGGCAGTGAATGCATTTAACACCCGTCATCTCCCATCGAAAATGCTTATTTTTGACCTGCCCCTTGAAAGATTTTCAAGCAGCAACGTTAGCTCACAATGTCTGATTACAGTATTTAACCAGTTCTAAATCGCCGCTTAAAAAAAAAAAAAACAAACATTAAAACATTTAAGCCAAACACTGTCATTGCGGCATTTGTATGCTTTGCCGCATAACACGGCTGTTTTGCAGCGAAGCTGACTTTAGAAAACTGGCCGCCACTATGCAACACATGTTGGGCTCTTGCCCATTTTTCTTGCTAAAAAGTCGTGGGCGCGGTAGTTTTTTACTTTGTTCAGGAGCTTTAATGTTTCCTACTTTGAACGCACAGAAAGCGCTCGCGCATTTGATTCGGGGGAGTGTTAGAATCGGTGGTGCCTTCCGACTTTTTTTTCTGCGTCTTGCTTAATTCGACCCGCTGGATAATTCGATAGATTTTGTCGGCCCCATCAGGGTCGAATCGATGAAAGTCGAGTGTATTTACTCACATTAATACTGTGTACTGACGCTCACTGGAATTTATACTCGCGTTCAGTCACCGGCACTCACTCACATTCAAGCTCGCATCTACTCACACCAACAGGTATTCACTGACACTCACGTTACGTCTACTCACGCTCATTGGTACTCATTCACGTCCGTACACTCCACTCTGTGGGTTCTGAAACGTGCTCTTGGTACAAAGAAAGGACAACGCAGGTAACCCCGCCGTTAGGTGGCGCTAGCAGCGCAATACGTGCCATCTGTCGTACTATTCTGCAACTACAACACCGACCGCCGCCAGCGCTTAGCGAAGCAGCAAAGCCGGATTACAGGATATGCGAGAGCCATGCAGGGAAACCAACATCAAGGGACACATGAGAGTCTAGCGTTCCCACAACTTGGACTCACTCACGTTCACTCTCGCATGTATTCACACCCTTGTCACTCACTCACATTTATGCCTCTGAAATGAGTATGAGTGTACTCATTATATCGATCTATGGTGCTTGCCTCCAAGTGCAGCTTGTACTGGCAAATCAGTGACGAAGGGTGCAAAGAATGGAAACAACACAAGTCACGCTGCGAGATGTTGAGTGGGGAAGCAAGCATCTAATTTTTTTATTCTCTTCCACTGGTTTCTCCCGTGCCGTCCACATGCGCCAAAGACATAGTGCGGCACGGACACTTACCCCCTCCCCCGAGTGCAATGACGTGTAATTGCTGACCGCAGCATGGAGTTGGTGCAAGGGCCAATCCTGCAGTCGGTGCAATACCGGTTCGACTCGCACCGATTATCAATGATGCACAGTAATGTTTTATGGTGCCGGAATAGCATCACTTTTGTACGGTACGCAGGTCAATTTGGGAGTCGGTGCAATACCGGTGCAAGGTCAAGTGCAGAGTCGATGCAATTCGTGTTTCATTAATTCTACCGATGATCCAAGAATGTTGCCTGCATTGGCTCTGCCAATAAATATGGAATGGACTATTACAAAATATGGTGCCGGATCTCTTTAGCACCCATAAAGGTGTTCCAAGTCCGTTCGCTATTATCGTGTGGTTGTAAATGCCAGTACGATTGCATGTGAAGGACAGTGTAGTCTGGAGGCTGGCAGAAGCACTGACACCAACCCGATGGGTATCTGAAGCTGGATAACTGAGGAATGTGTGCAATGAAAAGGTCATATGATAAGTATGGGTGTGTGAATATTTGAAATTTTTTGAACAAAGAATCGAATATTGTTTTATTCAATTTTTTTTAGTCAGATGATCACTATTTGCAAATACAAATATTTTTTCAATAGTTTTTGAATATTTCAAATTGCCAACATTGTGTGATCAAGCATAAAGTTGGAGCTTAAGTGCGACAAATTTAATCCTGGCTGGCATAGCAGACATAAGACACAAGAGGCTCCATACTGGAGCAGACTGATAGCGGCTAGACCACTAACAGTCGCATTTGCCAATGAGTCCCGACTATGCGAATAAACGACTTATTTACTCCATTATTTATTGTTTACTCCTTATAAACCACCTCATTTACCACAATTTAAACCCCCCTCCCCCCCCAAAAAAATTGATAAAACTGGTCAAAGAGAGTACCCATAGGGATACTTAGACAACTCCAGTGGAGTTTCTGTATCCTTTTTCTGATTGACTCACAGAATGACAACTGTTTTTCTAGAATACATATTTATTGTTCTACACTATGATTGATCTTTCGTACGCTGCTGCTGCTCCTCCTCTTGCAAGCCGTATGCCACTAGAAGAGAGTCTGAAGAGGGGTCACGACCTAGGAACCGCCGGAAGACCTCGCTTCCGTTGACGCTACCTCCAAGCTCCAAGAAGGTCTCTCGGAACCTGCGAACAGTGGGTGGCAGATCAGTGCTCAGCACGGCATCCAGGCAAACCGTTTTTTGCTGTAGTGATACCAGTAATTTGCACATTCGTGCTCCAAAATGATGCTGCCCGTTATCAGCGAGAAGACTGAAAGGAACTGAGGGGCTCAATATTTTGTTACTAACAACCATAATAAACCAGCAATAAATGAAACCAAGGAAGGCGGAGGGAAAATAAACTGCAGTTTTTAGTTGAAAGAACAATGAAAAAGGGAAGAAATGACAACTTGCAACCGCTGGGAGCTATTGCTATCGCAATGCTAAAGATGCTGCTGGTTCAGCATCTTTAGCATTGCACAATGCAACATCAGACAAAGGCCAAGTGTGTGTCTTGCCTCTGTTTCAAGTTGTGCCGTTCGATGCTGAAAGTGTGAAACCGGGTTTTGGCCACACCAAGCAGACTTACCGTTTTCCTACACTGCTGATGTCGGATGAAGTCTCGGCCTTCTGGAATGCCCCCAGCACATCCGCGGCTATCATCTGCAGCATCAGATTTGCAACACGCGTGTTACTGAGCGGCTTCACCATAAGTGACAAGACAGGCACACAGCAGTGACTGTTCGTAACAACAGAGCAATTATAATGTAAAGATTCCTTCTGCTCAAATATATTTCTTTGTTATCAGCTGCTCAAGACCGGCCAGTCCTGATGATAACATTGGCAGAGGGCTACTAAGACCAGTGACATAATGCAAAAAAGAAAACTGAATCAAAATTGTTACATTACCTGACTCGGGTAACAAAAAAAAAGCACACCTGAGCCAAACATTCTGCTGCTACCAGAGCAATTGGAGGAGCCATGTGGGCAAAATTCTGCCGGATCTCGGCTGTGCTCCGAGCTCAAAGGCGAGAGTGCGTCCGTGCGCTCCAAGCTGGAACACAGCACTCTGAATGAATTATACGAATGTGTTCTGAGCGCACGAAAGCAACCTGTGTTATATAGCAGCAACTGTGTAGCAGTCTATCGAGAACACGCAGTCGCAAACACTTGTTGAAATAATGCCATAACAGCAAAGTTACAGGCATTTGAATGGCTGCCGTGGTTTCTCGCTCGCCTTTGCTACCCTGCCCTCCCCACATGTGCCCTCTCCTCAATAACGAACAAGAAAAAGGGCTCCTCCCAATGTACACCATTGATCGCCCTCCGCATGATGGCGACTAGAACCTTCACGGAAGGATCAGCGGAGCACAATGGGCGAGCTGATCCTTCGGAACACACCACTGAACATGCAGCTGCACCCTTCACGTTGGCAACGTCAAGCACGCATTTCTGCTGGCATCACAATGTGCCAAGGAAGGACAGGTAAAAAGCCTGGAGAGGAGCACGAGAATGTTTTCTAACAGCGGAGCTGTTGTAGGTCGAGGCTTCGCCATTCATCTATCCGCCGGTGTCATGCAGGTCACGTGACCAGGAGAGGATGAGAAATGCGCCTAAGGAGGACAGGTCACCTGACTAGCAGAGGAGGTAACCAATGAGAGGCCGCGTTGGGTGTGAGGAGGAGAGGCGATGCAGTGGCGCACCGATTGGGGGGGGGGGGGGGTTCTAACACCCCCCCTAGCCCAAGTTAATCTCTTCCTCCCCGCGTGTCTAGTCCCACCAGTCCAACGTGTACCATCAGTGCTCTGTTCACATTGTCATTACAATTCAGAAGGTGGCTTGAGGTCGAAATTTTCTGATTAACTATCATTGTCTTGTATTTATTCATTCACTCAAATTCAATGAGGGCCAACCGCATGCTCGATGGCTTTGCATTGAATACCACTGAAGCAGCTCTAGGCGGAAAAAAGATGCAATTTTCGTCTTCAAGGCGCTGCCATGTAGTTTGACCCCTTTTTTTTTCTTGTGCAGCAACTAAGATGTGAGACGCACAATCGTCTTCACACTCGCAAACTTAGGCAAAAAGTGCATTTTTTGACAATTCCCCGTGAAGAAATTAAAATTAGTACTGACATTAAACTAAGGCAAACTGTCTGACATTAAATTTTTTTCGATTCATTTATAATGGTCACAAATGTCCCAGAGGTATCGCAGAATACTCGAAACGAGCTATTGTTTTCTTCTTCGTTTATTTGATTCACAGGGAAAGACTAAGGATGAAATCAGAGAATCCATGAATAATGGGAATATGTCGCCTCAACTTGCCTGGCTTTCGAGATGCAGCTACCGTGCATTCCGAATTTGCTCTCATTTCCAAAGAATCCCTCTCTGTCTCCTCCCTATTAGAGCAGAGACTACGGCAGCTGTTTGATTCGACACTGATTGATTTAATGGTTTTTTTAACGATTGTTTAAGGAAAATGCATATTATGCAAAGTGCTTGTTCCCCCCCCCCCCCACACACACACAACAATTCAACCCACCCCTGGCAGAGATCCTGGGTGCGCTACCAAGGCGATGGGTATAATGTGCAGCGCGCCTTTTGAATAACGAGCAATTCGCATAGCTGCTGCTGACGCCGTCAGCGTTTCCCCACATTCGCGCCGAACGCACGCGATGTCCATGACTGCAGTTCATGCCGCTGGCGGCCGCTCGGCAGGTTTCCACCACAGAACTGGACACTCGTAGAGTAGGGTCGGAAGTTGCTGCCTCTTCTTGCCTCGCAACGTTTCAATAGAATATAAGTTTGTGTTGTACATCTGTGTTTACTTGTGTTTATGCAATTGCATCACGTGCAACACGTGCACATGGTGTAACACTCGGTGCAACTAACACAGCTTCGCTGACCATCTTCACGGAGTGGAAGGGAGGTATAATTTTTTTTAATTTCTGGCTTCCCCGCGGTGCACAGAGCTGCAACGTTTGCCAAAGATGATCGTCGTGGCAGTATGTACATGACATGCTCTGCTACTGCTAGTCATGCACATCTGTCTGTAGACAAATATACAATATACGCTGTTTACAAATATAGGCCCTGGATGTCTTCCAGTTTTGCACATTGACATAGCCTGCTAAGTTTAGCAGGCAAAATAAAGACAAAGGCTAGTAGCAGGAGTGTGTTAAAAGCCCACGGATTAAAACGCATTTAACCTGTACATAATTACAATTTTACATGTTATTTTTTAGGTATTATGCAGCTTTCTTTTATAGGAAAACGTAAAAAGACACTTTCTCCACATCGAAGCAGCTTAAAAACATGCTTTTGTTATGACATAGTAGACTGATAAGGCACGTGACCAGAAGTTTCTTGGGACTGCAGGCTGCCTGCTATTACTTTGTGTGCGAAACCACCTATAAAACATAAAAACTAACCTGAGCCCAGAGGGGGCAGAACTGGGCGGCTGGAGCTGTGAGGAAACTGTCCAGCGAGCAGAGGCGTCCCTCGGCAAGTGTATCGCTCGCCACTGGCAAGAACTGCGGCCACAGGCTTCGACTCAGGTCCCGCCAGAAGTCGCGCCTGCAAAGTTGCGCCGACAAAAATTTGCATCAGGAGGCGCACCCTGTAAGTCTTGTTCTTTCCTGGAACCAGCATTCGAGCTTATGCGCAAATTTGACCCAATGGCTTCATTAGAGGGACCCGTCGACCTGGACCTCTGACCACTGGCAACGTGTGGTGCCTACAATCAAACCTTGTTATAACAGAATGTGTTGCATCAAACTAATGGACATGGTGAAGTAATTCCCTTTTAATATTGCCACGGAAACACGTGCATTTGAAATCTTGATTTAACCCCCTTTGGTGTACAGTTAAACCTCGATATAACAAAATTCTCAATATAACAAAGCATTTAAACCTTTTATAACTCCTTGTTCATAGAACACCATGTATTTAGAACGTTAATATAACGAAGTGTGTTTATACATGATTTAAATGAAACACAATCTCACTGCCACTGCGAAGGAATACTGAGACAATAAATGGAGACTTCCTTGGATGCAGATGAATTACAAGCGGCTGCTTGCAAACGCACCTCTCAAAGTGGCGCGCCGCGTGCCCGTGAGCACCATCGAAGCTGAGCAGAGTCATGTTTTGTATAAAGTCGAAGTGCAATAAGATGCTATCGCGGCCCTGGGTGCTGTATGCTTTGGGTGAGAGACAAAGCATGCGAGTGTTAGCTGAGAAGGATGGTGGCTTAATGAGTGCTGTTTTCCCACGTGAGCAAGGGGAAAGGGAAGAGGGCAGCGAGCTTACCGTAACGCAATCAAGCTTGCGAGCGGGGCGAGGGAAGTAAGGGACAGATAGCTGCACGTCTTCTTTTCTAGCATGGCCCTGGCTTCGCATAGCTGTCAATGCTCCTGAGCGCATACGCTGCTAGCGCCACATTTTAGAGGTAATCTGCTGAGTGTGCAGAGACTGGCCGTACCGAGATGGTGTGGCATCATGTGCGCTGTCTTCCCAGGAGTTTAGCACTGGAGGTTGCGTAATCTTGAGTTTCAGAGAGGCATTGGAGAGAGAGGCAGACAAAGCATTCGCTCCCCACTGCCGGCGCTTTTTCCGACAGCCTTGTCCTACGCCTGGCGACACTATCAGCCGTGGGGGCGGAGTGGACACAAAAGCGTGGATGACTTCGCTTTGTACCGCCAATGTGAAGATATTGTCGGCACGGCACGAAACTGTATCTTTCCTTGCCGACTCTTAAATTCAACAAATGAACCTGTTTCTCATTGAAATTCGCTTGTTACGATTGCCCAATAATCGGTAAAATATTGCGTCCCCTTCCGCGTAAGAAATATTCATCAGTGACTGTACTTATTTGCATAAAAGGTCGAATTTCAGTATACAAAAATTTCGATACAACGAAGCAAATTGCCGATTTCACTGGCTTCAGTTAAATCGAGGTTTAACTGTACAAACCTCGTATCTTGTGCAATATCAGTTTCGTTAGATGTAAGGTTGGTTATTGAGTATTAGATATAACTACTTACTGATCTCTCAGTCAAAACATCTAATTGGCCAACAGTTTCACCATAATTTATTTATTCATTACAAGTGCCTATGCAAGCAAAAAGACATTATTAGGGAGGTTACACTGCTATAATGTTGAGAACAAAAGTGACAAACACCATTTCAAAGTGAATAAGTACACAAATTAGCTGCAACGATAAACAATATTACTGAACGTTTGGGAAGAAAAGCAAGCAAGATTAAGGAAGAAAAACTTTCACCGACAATTACGATACTTTCTAATGCGAAATTTGAGCGCAGCTCTATATGTGTTTTCATTTCGCGATATATTATAGGCTGGCGCAGACCATCTGTCTCGTGTGACATGTTGCAAACGGAGTGAAGTGTGGCATGACTGCCACGCTAATGTGGTGATCGCGAGAGCCAGCGCGTGGGTGATGCTGCGGGCGCGATTCACAGCAGCCGCTGCCGACAGACCTACCAGATGACATGCGCTACTCTGGAGCCGTCTCATAGCCATCGTCGCCTCACTACGCTTTTCTTGTCACGCTTTCGCCATACCCTCCTTCGTTTTCTGCTTCATGGTTCCGCTGCAGTCTCCTCTCCACTTTATTATTGCGATAGTAATTATATGGACACTTCAACCGGATTTCTGCCGTCGCCGTCATCGTCGCCGTGAGGTTCCCTATAGATAAAATCTTCGCCGCGCGTCGTATGCCCGAGCGGAAGCGTGCGGGGACGCGCGCTATCACGGAGAGCGAATGCACTCAATCACCCACGCGCAAGCAAGGAAGCGGGAAGCCAGCGCCGGAGGGAGCGGGGGGGGGGGCGCACTTCTACTCTGCCAACAACCGCGCTCGTAGCTCGCTCGCCCGCACCATCTCTTATCTCCACACGGCTCTGACCTGCATGTGCCGTGCATTCGCCGCTCAGTTTCCGTTGAAGCGATAGACCGCACGTACCTTCGCCCGCGGCGGCGTATGTGCTCGCTGCCAGTGTTTTGACAGTCGTTGTCTGCAGTCATTCAGTGTGATCTATTCGTGTTTGTGCGCGCTCACACCACGCTTGTTCATTCAGTTAGTAATAGTCGGGCCACATTTTCCAACGCACGCTACACATGCAATGCTGTCCGGATCGGCAGTGCAGCACTACAGGTGTGTCCCTTCGCACGCGCTGCCCACGGGAAGCGCTTCTCATCAACACCACCATTTCACACGCGCCTTCTCGTAGTCATCCAGTCTCTCTTCATGTCGGTCTACTTATGCCGCAGCACACCTGCTTACTTAATCAGCTCATGTTTACTACAATTAATATTGCTACCAAAGCCGCTCACCTTACTTCATATGACATTGCTGTGTTGCTATCGCATTCATTGCTTCGCCCTTAGGGCGAAACTGTCACATTTTTCCTCGCGTCTTTCATGCCCCGCTGGGCTCTGCGTTTGCTTTCATCGTTCGCCGTGCTCGTTTGCTCGGTTATGCCACCATCGCCGCTCACCGCAGGAACAGGCGCTTTAGAGTTGCTCTAAAAAATCCATAATGGAGCTGCATTGGCTTGAGCCAGTCCTGAATCGGACTGAAGTGGATTGCACTCACCGGGAGTGCAGTTCCAGGTCCAACTTGGAGTAGTACAGCTGCCAGCAGAGGTCCCAGGCCGCCATGTGCCTGTCAGCTGCCAAAGGCAAGGAAGCCACATGGAGCAAAGAGGCATGGAAGTCAGTTGGAACATTACGCGTCTCATTTCACAACTTAAAAGAAATTCCACTTGTCAACCACTAGCACACTTTCTTGCTCAACAGCCGAGAATTGTTTTACAGCTGCCGACTCTGAGTCAGCCTATGTTTTCCAAGAGTTGTTTCAGACAAACTGAGTGTGTGCTGGCATTTTCACACGACACGGGCGGGCGAGTACTGCGAGAAGCTGCCGTGGCGGGTGCCTGCTGCTCCCGATTGCACGTGACTCGGGCCTTTTTTTTGTTCACATAGGGTCTAGCAGCTGTAAAACATATTACACGATTGCAGTTAGGCGATGTACTGAACATTGCTGCCGAAAGATCGTGTTTTCCGGGGCCATATTAACTAATAACATAGAAGTGTAATAACTGTAGTGGGTTATTTTTTGTGTTCTCCATCACGAACGTTAGCGCCGGTAAATCGTACGAAATGGAATTGTATCTACGAGGTTCCACTGTACAAGGCACCCAAATTGGCTGCAAAATATTTATGTGAGAAAAAAAAATATATTCCTAAGCAAATTCCTGTGTAACCTGCCAGTTGGTTAACTGGTCTGTCACAGTCAAAAGCTTGGGAACCACTGATCAAACTGTTCATAACACGGCCACAGCACTGGAGCCAAACCAGGCGATTATGTTAGCATCCACATTTATAGCACTCTTCTTTCCTAATGCCTCAACACAAGACATAATTCACTAGTGTAGCAGCTGCAGTAACCCGAGTGCCGTACCTGCCTTCAGGGCGTCGTGCATCTCGGTGGACAGAGGCTGGGCAGCCAGGCGTGTGGCGAACTGGTGCTGCCCCAGAAAGAGGAGGCGCAGTACATTGCTGCAGACCTGCACCCGGTCCCACTCGAGGCCCCGGCTGCCCGACAGATGGCTGTGCACCGACCGGCTCAGGCACTGCTGCAGCACGTGGCCCACCTGGCCCACCAAGAGGCCCAGCTCCCCGTATGACAGACCGGCCACAGGCGGGCCCGGCATGCTCAGCACCACGTTGGCCACTGGTAGGCTGCCCAACAGGACACTGCGCCCTGCAGTGAGACGTCAAAGAAGTGTCAAGGGTGTCACTGGTGGGCTGCCCAATAAGGCGCTGCAGAGGTGTCAAAGAGGTGTCTAGAGTGTCACTGGCAGGCTGCCCAGAAGGGGTGCTGCACCCTGCAGAAGCATGAAATGAGTGTCCAAGATGTAACTGGCAGGCTCACTGTAAGAAAAGTTTGCACACTTTGGGGTTTATCTGGCCCTCAAACAATAATCATTGTCTATCTTGCATGCCTTTCCATTCTTTAATGCTACAAGCCCCGTACTTTCAGGTCCTGAACGGCATGCATGTTATCAGTGTGACGTAGCATTTTAGACAGGAAAGTAGAGAGCGCAGTTTTCAAAAAAATTAAACGCAGGCAAGACAGCTGATGATTATTATTTGGGGGCAAGGTACACCCCAAAAGGGTGTAAACATTTTTTTTTTTTTTTTTAGAGTGCTGCCAAGCAGGGCTTCATATCCAGCACAGAGGTGTCTAGTGTGTCGAAACTGCACTTTACACCTTTTGAGGCATTACTTTAAAAAATTTACTCTTAGGGCTTTATCTTGTCCCACAGCAATAATCATTAAATTTGCGTGCTTCTTGCTTCTTCGATGCTGCAGCGCATCCGGTCAGGAACGAGCATGTGCATCTAAGCATGCTGTAGCGTTCGTGACAGGAAAGTTGCGAGCACACAGTGGTAAATAAAGGCAGTGCACACGAGATTGATTATTGTTGTTGTAGAACGAGATGAGCCTCAAAGAATGCAGCATCTTTTAGTGTAGTTCCTGTTAATTTTTCACTCTTTAGGGCGTAGTTTTGGCATGCAGCAATAATTCTCCGTGATGTATCTTCGACTATGGGATCTGACTATCGTTTCTGTTGCACGTACTTAGTCCGTGTGTTTTGGTGCGTCGTAGGAGCCAAAATCAGAAGTAGTAACGTCTACCTAAACATCCCAAATCAAATTTGAACTGCGTGCCACGGTGCACGCTCAGTAGGCAGAGCGTTGGGGGCATCGGCCTGCTCCGCCGTAGCCTTCACAATGCAAGGCATTGAGGAAGGAGCAGGAGCACTGCAAAGGGGGTCAAAGGTGACCTTTGACTCCGCTTTTACTGAACGCAGTGAAGTAACTTTTGCTGCAATGTATTCATGAAATAGTCTATTTCAACTTCAAATGCATTTCTCGACTTCAATAAAAAGCGTTTCAGGGCCGCTTCAAGTGAGTGGGCATGATGTCCCTTCCAGGAAAGTATTCCTAGCCTTCTCATACGCTTGTGTGTTTACATATGTTTCCCTGAAATAATAGTAACAATGTTCATGCTGCTGTCAGCAGCAGTAGTTGCCGTGTGTCCTGCCAGGATTTCTTGTCCCTTCAGGCAATGACAATGCTCCCTACGTTCAGGAGAAGATTGCAGGCACGTACACCTGGCCGAGATTTTTCGTTAAACCTTCTCCGTCTTTAAACAACAATCGGGTGACAAGTGCAAAGATAGGTTTCGCTAAGTAGACAAGTACACCGCCACTGCAAAAACAGTTGATGTGCATAAGACAGTAAGCACTTGCGCTTACAAATGATAACAAGGCATGTGTCCTACTACCTGAATGTGACCAAGCACCCAAAGTAAGGGCAGCAGAACGCTCGCCAAGTGTGCCAAACCCCACTCACCCCTGGCTGGCTCTGTCCAACTTCCCATGTGCTTGCCTGCCCGTGCATAAGGATCCAGGAAGAAGCTGCCAGCCACCTCGCCTGGAAGAACACAGCCAAGTTAGAAAAATTATTTATGCAGGAACCTACATAGCCTGAGGTGGCAGTACAGTAGAGTGGTAAAATACCGTATATACTCGTGTAATGGAAGCACTCGCATAATAAACGCACCAACAACTTTGCTCCTGAAAATTTGGATTTTTCTTTTCCCCCCGCATGATAATCGCACCCCAAACTTTGCTACTGTGCAGTCCCCCGACTGAACGGGCCGTGCTGTAGTTTTTCGGAGAGACCAGAATCTTTTGCTCTAGCACACGTGTTTGGAACAAGCACACTTAAAGGGGCCCTGAACCACCGCTCGGGCTTGGTGAAATAACATAGTCCGCGGGTAGCATACGCTGTTGTGAACATCTCAGCCAAGCTCTGCTGTCGTACGCAGTCCGTGGAGCTCGCAAGCGGAGCGCGAAGTCACCTTTTCCTCAAATGCTCTCGTTTCAAATACCCCATGATCCTCGCTCTTTTCTGTGTGCTTTATTTCGTAGTAAAGCACACTCCAATACGCGGTGCTATTGGTCGCAGCGGTCGCCTACACCGCGGCCGCCGCAGGATGCCGCCTTGAGTGGATGCCGCAGGATGCCGCCACTGCGGCTCTCTGAGGACAGCCGTGTTTGGCTTACGTTTAGCGCGACGTAAGCACCAAATCGCAAAATTGAACTGCGTGCCACGGTGACGTTTCGGATGTCACGGTGACGTCTCCGCCATATATTTCGCAGTGCAAGGCATTGGAGGAGGAAGGGGAGCACAATGGAGGCCGTGTTTGATTGCCGATAACTCCGCTTCAGCTGAACGCATTGAAGTACTTTTTGCGGCAAAGTGATTCTGAAATAGGCTATTTTCACTTCAAATGTCTTCCTCCACTTCGATAAAAAGTGGTTCAGGGCCCTTTAATCTTTATGCCCGTCGCTGAGTTAGAAATACTTAATAATGATGCCACATGAGAAACACTGAGATCACGTAAACAAATTTCTACAGCTAACTAATGTTGGCTGCACATCCACGTTAGCAGCAAACATGCCGTGGCGGCACACTAGCAGAGGCGGTGGGTTTCACGATGGAGAAAATGATGGCAAAGCCATGACGAGAGAACACTGGCAGCAAGCACGCGGTAAGAACAGGCTGTGCGTTATCCCAGTCGCTTGGGACCTAATCGAAAGAGCGACGGTGATAACGCTCAACCTGTTCTCACTGCATGCTTGCCGCCAGTGACGGCGCAAACGCGCCTCAAAGACTCGAGAGAGAAAGAAACCGCAGCTGGCTCTCTGCAACAGTAACTTTACGCAGTTTGCGGACTTGACTCTGATGTAAAAAAGAGTGCGTGCGCCATGCGCGGCCTGAGCGCGGCGCACGGGAGAGTCCAAGTGCAGAACGGTTATCTAATGCTAGCTAATGTTATCTAATGCACTGTTCAAATCTTTACCGTCTTACTCCTCAATTTTTGCTTTTTCGAAAAGGTTCCCATAGAATTTACCCCGCACAATAAGTGCACCCACATTGGTCCTTGGGGGAAGAAAGTGCGTTCATTATGCATACGGTAACTCAAATATAGTCAAACCTCAATATAATGCACACGGATATAACGAAGCAAGTCTAGAACATTCTCACTGATATCAGTGCAACAAATATATGCTTATAACGAAGATCCGATGTAACGAAGCTATTTTTGCATCAGATACGAATGCATTATAATGAGCTTTGACTGTAGTTGAAACAAGCAACTGAAAAAACATACATCACGTAAAGGTGGGGAAAGCATGTCTGGGGCAACACTGGCAACACTCACATCTAAATGGTTCCACTCTCGAGTTACCAAAGGAAAAAAACCGCGCGCTCAAATATGCCTGCGCAACAAACCAGTTCATGGACTTTTTCTTTTTAACCTAGTCATTTCTCGGGGAAACATGACATGGGATCAACATATAGGAATTTTAACACGAAAGTGTTTTATGCCGGGGTCCACCAAGACTTCACTGACGTATTTCCGTCACGGAAATACGTCATAGAACATAATACAAAGAAAGAAACCAGAAGAAAAAGTTCCACAAACATGCAAAATTTGGGAATCGAACCCACGACCTCTCGGTCCGCGACGATAGATCGCCGAGCGTTTAACCCATTGCGCCACAAACGCATTTGCAGAGAGCTACACAGACGCGCCTTATATATCTAACACTCCTCCGTGTACCCGCGCTCTTGTTCGGGGCGGTGCCGCCGCCTACGAGCAGAAAAGAGAAGTACTGCATTATGACACTAACGCGCACCGACAGTGAACGCTTCGGTGGTCTCACCACTACGACGCCTCGATGCCAGCATTCGAAGGGACGCTGGCATCAAGAAGCACTACCAACGCCACCTAGGTGGCGTTGGTAGTGGCGTTCACCGTACTCAGCACAGCGGAGCGTGGCCTCCGCAATTAGCTCTGAAAATGTTTCTGAAGTTGATCGCGGAGGCTGCAATTACGACGCGCTGTACGCGCTGATTTGACTCGGTGACGATTCAGTTACGTGCTTTGTCTTGCGCGTTGTATTAGTGTGTCAGTTACGTGCTTCGTCTTTCGCGTTGTGCTAGCGTGTGCAGCGTAGTGCAGCTTCCATATGCACGACGGTTGCTCATGGTCATCGACGTTGGTAGTCGTGATGGAGGAGACGTGCCACCAGGCGTCAGCGTGGGTGCATCAACGCCTAAGGGCGCTTTAGCCACAAAACACCAATAGACATTATATATCAATGTGCAATAAACATTACACTACTTCTGTGAAGACACATTTCACTTTCGTGTTCTATACCGATTCCTATATAAGAGGGATCAACCACATTTTTTTTATCAATACACCTGTTCCATCATTAACTTCGCGTCATCTTCTCCATAAGCAACCGAAAAGAGCCGGACTTCGCACTTACTGGCGGGGTATATTCCTTTGCCTGAAACTAAATGCCAATGTACGAGCTTCCTTTCGGCAACAAATCTAGACGAACTAGGAAATAGATCGCTAATGCACCGCACACGAGGACTGCTTGTTTATGCATGTAATACAACGCGGAGTCTGAAACAGCCTGCACCATCCGTGAGTAGGATAACTTTATCTTCTTGGATTTCTGTCACACACGGTCACGCCAGCACTTCGCTGCTGACCCTGCAGCGAACATTCATTACTGTCACTGCATCAGCACTGACAGTCACAGACAAAATGACGTCACACGTTGTTCAATGCCAGGCTGTTTGTCTGTCGTCTGCAGCCTACACTCAGCAAAACCACAGTGCAGAAAGTGTAATTCTCATGCTACACTACTGCTATAAAGAATGGCTTCGTGTAGGTGGGAAGCGCTACATTTTTTCTATACCAATAAAAAAAAAAATAAGATGGCAACTTTCTTCACTAGCGACACTCTTGTAGCCAGTGTAGGTAAAAAAAAAAAAAAAAGGTAGCCCTAGGGATTTGATGGAACAATATGAGAATATGCTGCCATGAAGCCACACCTGGAGGCAACTTCTGCATACTACCTCCATACTAAGTTGACCATTAGATGGAATTGTGCTCTTCTCACCAGATTCCCGTGAATACCTTCCTTTCACTGCTTCAAAGTGGAAGGGAGATCACCCACTGCTTAATTTTATCCATCTGTGTTTCCAGGTTGGATAGAAGCTGCCACGTCTAGCACAGTATCATTGCATCTGCTGACATTTAGCTCCATTTTATATGTGCAGTCTTACCAAAAGCTTGAAAAATAATATGCCCAAACCGTGCCGAGATTTGATTGCACGCTATAGGGTCACAAGAGGTCTGGAGTCGTCCATTGTGATGTCCCTCTGGCAGCATATGTTGCAGCATCAGCATGTAAATTATTGCATCTTTGAGCATGTCATTCGCCACTGCATAATTATAACCACCCTCCGTACAACCTGCACCTCTAAAGAAATGGAAGAGAAAGAAAAACATGCACATTACTCGCACAAATAACAGCATCTAACAAGGCTAAAGATCGTTATGAAACTAACCTGGCAACAGGCACGATGCAAGGCCCCTAGAAGCAATCTTCTCTTTTTTTTATTTTTACGTCCAGTCAGTACTGCTTCAATTGCTGCTTTGTTTTGAAGCGCGACGCAGCTTAGCACAAGTGCAGGATGCACTGCCTTAAAGGAGCACTTGAAAGCAACATTTTGTGCATAATCTACATTTCAACCCAACGCAAGAGTGCGCTGCCATGAAGCTGCACCCAAAGGCAACATTTTGTGCATAATTTACACTTCACACCAACGCGACAACACGCTGCCGCAAAGCTGCACCTGGAAGCACCATTCGCATATTAGCTGCACTTTCAATTTGTTCTTAAATTTGTAGACTATTTAGTGCGGATTGCACCTGTGGAAAACTTGGGAGATGCTTATAGATGCGAGCGTCATCTGGTGGTGCTGGAAGGAAACGAGCAGCACATGCGGGCAGCACAGTCAACGCCGGCAACGCTCTGCTTTCTGCGTAACGGGGCCCTTAAAGCTGTCACTTTAAAATATGGCACGCCAGGTAAAACATTACAGCATCCCCAAATAAGCATCCCTGGCAACACGCGCCCCCGGCACGCCTACCTGATGGTTGCAGGATTTCATAAGCCCGCACGTCAGAGTGCCAGGCCTTGGCTGCCAGCTGCGACGACTCCCTGACAGTAATGCCTAGCAGGTCGTGCAGCACCTGCCAGAGGCTCTCCAGCACAGCAGGCAGCGGGAAGTACTCCCGCACCGCTGCTTCATCGAACCTGCGTGCACCGCAGTCAACTTCGTAAGAATTCCGGGTGTAAACCATGCATCCAAATGCAAGCTACAGTATTGTCATGCGGTGTATGAAAGAGGCGACGGCAGAACAGTTCATAGGGCGAGAAAAACAGTAAAACACTTTTACTGGGCAAGCTTGTGCCCGCAAGAACAAGGATTAGCTCGGCAGTGATGACTGTGACAAGCACAGTAGCTGTCAATGAGTTGAAACTGAAGAAGCTCTCCGCTACTTACACACGATGCAGAAGTTTTGTCAATGACATGCGTCTAGCACCGTGAATGCTTTCGAATGAGCTGGAAGCTTTGAACTGATTACGTGCTCAGATTGGGCGATAACAGTACAACTCTGAGAACACAGTGGTCGCACTGAATTGTAGAAGAGGTGCAGAAGTTATGTCAGACCTGAAGTCATGGGTTCTGCGAGAAACTCTACACCATATTGAAAACTCTCAGTTTAAGACAGCGGAGGAGTAGGGTGCTGTTCTAAAAACACAGCCAGCTGCACAGTGACACCAGGTTAAGCCGGTTCCCACCTGGCCAGCAGGGCTTGACGCTGCTTTCGTCGCCAGTAGGGCACGTCCCACAGCTGCAGCTGGTCTCGGAAGCCCCGCTCCTGACAGAAAGCCGTGAGCGTCTGGAGCTCTTTCTCCGCTTTCGGCCGCACCTGCTCCGCCAGGCTGGGGGAGAGAGGGAGAGAGATTGACCGATTCGCAGGGCTTCAAGGGTCACTAAAGAGGAGCGCTAAACCTACTAGAACAAAAGATAAGAGAAAACACTGGGAATGTGGTAGACGGAAATTCAAGACGACCAGCAAAACGAGAGAAAGATGAAAACAGGAGCCAACGTTTCAACAAGTGGACTTGTCAGACAAGTCGACTTTTTCAAAGACAAGTCCACTTGTCGAAATGTTGCCTCCTGCTTTCATCTTGTTCTTGTTTAGCTCATCATCTAGAACAGAAAATGAAGCCCAAACTGTAATTTTTTTTTAACTTTGCGCCAGTACCACAGCACCTGTACATCAGAGTGACGTCATGAATTTAATAGCTATCTTGTCGTATTTAGGTTATCGTGGTACAGTAAATGCTACCCAAACTTAAGTTCAGTCCTTGGCTTTTTCAGAATACAACACAGTCCTATTTATACCTGTGAAAAAATTAACTAGACTCGAGCAGACACCGCCAAAATACATGATGTCGCAGCTGGTTGGTATGGAAATATAATTCTTTACATTCTGAAATTTTGCATGCCAGAATCTTGATTATGAGGCACGCCATAGTGGCAGACTCAGAATTAATTTTTGACCACCTGGTGTTGTTTCACGTGCAACCTAAATCTAAGTAAACACAAGCGTTTGTGCCTTTTGCCTCCATCGAAATGTGGCCACAGTTGCCAAGATTGAACCTGCGACCTCCAGCTTAGCAGCTGAACGCCATAGCCATTAAGTTTCAAATGGTGTTGGCATAACTTCAAAATGGTGTTGCCATAGTATTTTCGTTTTAATTGATATTCTATTTTGGCTAGACGCTTGCTAGGCCTAATGTCCACTTTATTATTGCTTCACTGCTTTTCCAAGCAACACGCAGGCTATAAGAATCACCATAGAGGGGTGAGGGGGGCTCTGGACTGATTTTGAATATGTGGGATCTTTAACATGCATGCAAAACTAGGTATCTAAGAGCATATTAAAGCGAAGCTCTCTTTGAGCAGCAAAAGATGGGTTTCGCTGCTTTGTCTTTGGACTGGGAACAGTAGGAAGGAATGTGCAGAAGGTGTAAAAAGGAGGAGGAGGGTGTAAGTAGATGGTGGCGCTGATCGATTGGTTGCATCAGTCATGACATTGTACCCGCCGCGGTGAATGCAGACCTGTGCTTGGTCGTGGCAGAATGGATCCGCCTCAGTGGTTGCTGTGTTACACTGGAGCTCCTTGTTGGCATGTCGCGTAGTGGTACAGAGATGATTCCAAGTGAACCGGCCAGCCGATCAGTGAAGAGTAACACAGCACGCGAAGCTGATTTAGCCAAAAGTGCAGAAACTCGATGGGGTGAGTGGCGGCCAAGACAGTCGAACAGCGAGAAGCTTCATTCACTTCGCCAATCATGTTCGATGGTTACTGCGCAATTCCTTTTCCCCTCTTTTTTTTTTTTTTTTTACCGAGGCTAGTTCAAGATGACATGCTGATGTGCGACCAATACTGGGCAAAACTGGTCGGAAGAAGTGAACAAAAGTAGGGGAGCAAAGTTGAGGGTGGTAGACAATCGGACGAACCAATGATAGTAGGAAATCTGAAGGAAATGGTTGGCGTTGGCCAACAGGTGCAACTGGAGCTTGCTGAGAAGGGCTCCTCTGTCTAATCGCGAACTTAATTAGGCTCATGATTACAATGAAAAAAATTGACAGCTTCACCAGTAGGGCGAAGCACCGATATCAAAGCTCAGCATTCCACTCAAACTGCTTGGATGGAGTTCTAAAGATGTGCGGGGCCCCGTATTGGCACTATGCGGAACGCTAGGCAACTAACTGCTGCTGCACCGCGGAAACAGTGGCAAGGCTGCTACCAGATGTCTCGTGACGCTAGCGTGACGAGTGGTGCCGCCTGCAGAGTTGAAGGTGGTGCACTTGTATGGTGCACAAGATGAGACTGACAAAGAGTTGTTGGTGTTCGTAGGTGCCCGATGAAAGGATTCATAGCTTTCGCTGGACGTTTACTGCCTGTTCTGCTCAGAGAAGTTTATGTGAACACAGCTGCTCTGCAGGAATGGTAGTGGGCGTCAACGCAATGCTCATGCGGGCAGCAGAAGGCAGAGCACTGCCTTGGCTTCACTGACGGTGCGTGACGGTGCGTCTGCTTAGCTTCTCTGCTTTTTCAGCCAAATGCACTGCACATCTCTCACATTTCTGGATGACCTTCTAATCATCCGCGTGTGCACGCAGCGCATGTGCTGTAAATACAGCTATAACGAAGCTGGTAAAATCGGCAATCGGCTTCGTTATATCCAGATTTCACTACACCAAAATAAGACATTTTATAGAAATAAGTACAGTCACCGAAAGGATTTTTCTTACACAGAAGGAGGGCCCAAAATTTTCCTAATTGTCGGGCAATTAGGAATGACAAATTTGAATGAGAAAAAAATTTTGTTGAGTTTGTGAGTTTGAGAGTCTGCGATGAAAGATAGGGTTTCATGCCGCGTCGACAATATCTTCAGATCAGCAGTACAAAGCTAAGCCAGCCACGCATTCGTGTTTACTCTGCCCCCCAGCTGATAAGTGTCGCATGATAGTGTCACCTGAAAGACATGTTTTAAGCAAACATGCCTTTCGGCAGCGATTCTGTTCCTCAGTACTTCGAGACTGTCGCAAATGCGAACGGTCGAAAGGGTGCAGTCTCATTTTCACAGTGCCAATGGTGCCAATTCGTGTTTCTATGAGACCATAGTTGCAGTGGCTGTAGCTTCTTGTCTGTGTAGTTTCTATATCTGCGAGCTGCCATTACTGCAGGTGATGGCAATACAGCTGGAGTGTATGTGGAATCGCAGCCCTCCGGGAATATCTGCCACGCATAATCCGCATAATATTTCACATTACAAATTCATTATATCGAGGTGCTACTAATAGGGAGCATGATATTTCACTCGTTATTTTGAAACATTCCGTGTCTTGAAAATTTGTAGCAGTGAACCATTCTTACATTAGAAGAATAGGCTTCTGGGCAGGAAATTTTCAAACCTTCGTTCGTCCGAGTAAATCGCTTGTAGTAACGAGCTTTCATTGTGACTGTCATTCAAGTAAAACGCAACACTGCAACACCCAAAAGCAATAAACCACGGAGTAGTGCTGCATGCGCGAGCGGCGGCGCCCACCTGTCAATGAAGGCGTTCACCCGCTCCGTGGAGCCCGCCATCTTGGTCTCCATGGAGAGGGCGGCGAAATGCGGGTACCCAAGCACCTGGGCCTGCATCTGCCTCTGGGAGCGGATCTCCTCGATGGGGAGGCTGTTGCTGCGCTTGCCCGAGGTCGCCCTCGCGTGGTACGCCTGCCAGATGTTCCACCGGTGCAGCCGGTTACCGCAGTGCTGCACGAATCCCTGGTACGTCTCCTCCTCCAAGGTGGCCAGCCAGGGACCTTGAGATGGTTGGCTCCTACGAAGTGTGCCCATGCTTTGCCACTCGCCTTCTCCACATGGGGTGAGCGAATATTCGAAACTTCCTTACATTGCCCTGTTCCGATTTGGCTTTTGAATCGAATAGTCACTGTTCGTAAATGTGAATATTTTTCGAAGTTTTTGAATACTTCAGATCACCAACTGCGCGATAAAATCCATACCGGCGGCCATAGCAGACGTAAAACACGAGAAATTACGTGGGGGGGTGTCACAGTATATGTCACTCAGGGAGCCAGACTCACCAATGAGTCCTCACTATTTGAATAAACTGCTCCCCTTCTCCTAACGCTCCACTTGTGCTTTTAGTAAACAACACTTCACATCGTGCAACGTAATGACAAGGGACTTGCCATCGTTGTGAACATACCTACTAGGATGTGGATATTGAAAGTGAGAACGAAAATTCATTATTTTATACTTTTTTGCAAGGTATTCAATATTCTATTCGATTTGCTTCTCGCAATATTCGATTTGTATTTGATTTGGTCTCAGAAATTACTATTTGCACACCCCTGCAAGTTCTCTAAATGGGGCCCTGCTGACCAGACTTTGACATGTTGATGTGACATGCAACAGCAGTTAGTGGAACATCAACACATATTCTCAAAGCTGTAAGGAACTCTACCTCAGTCGACTTGTTCGTAGAAGAATGATACTTAGCAAGTGCTAGTACACAGGTTGGGAAACACTTCTAGGATACTAGTAAAGCATCAGTGCAACAAAGTTACATGCAAAACGAATGTACCTTCCTTAGTATGTCCGATATTTGTTATAAGCAAATCCTATTCATTACATACTAACATGGTTGAGAAATACTTTGGATTTACTTTGCTGTATACGATCATTCATTATACACTTGTTCATTGCATCAAGGCGTGATGTTCTTCAATTTGATTAGTGCTCAAGTTGGTGTCAAAATTACAAACCTGTCATCATCAACATTTCTGTGATGTCCAGACAAAGAGCAAAGTTTGCTGACAATCACATAGCTGTTAAGCCAAGGTATAATGTTACTAATAATTTTTTCTTTTTTTTAATTAAAGGAGTGCTGCGCATGTTTTCTTCTGGCTGAGCTTGCATGTGATTGCATTGCAGGAATGGAGTGAACCTGTGTTTTGTGGCATCATGACTCACCCTTCTCATGAGTACAGAAGCCCAATCTGGCTCGCAGATACAAGCACTATTATAAAAAAAATATTTAGGGCACTCTGGCACCTGGCCATATTTTTTATATGTACTATAAAAGGTATGGACATTCATTTAACGTGACAAACATAAGTTGAATACTATTACGTGTCAGTATTTCTTTAAAAGCTGGGACTGTGCTCACTGTGTCTGTCAGTCTGCGAGTCCTTTCTGTTAATTAAGCCGACATCATGATCATTATCACGACATCGCCCGATTCCTCGTCATCAGCTTCACCCTCGTCATAGGAGAAAGAAAAAAATCCTGTGCACATCTGCGCAAATCTGAGCAACTTGTACATCAAAGGCAGTGAAGCTGCATAGGGCAGTTTCCACACCATTCAGAAGTCCTAGGGTTCTTATTCGCCGAAATCTAGTTAAGGCTTTGAAAGTGCTTCAGCATATAGTAGACCGCCGTCAATTCGACTCTGGTTAATTCGATCCAGACCAAAGATCCTGGCCAGCGCCCATAGATTCTTATGGGACCAAACTTTCGTTATTTCGATCCTGAAATTAGCCTTCACCGGATAATTCGAACTTGGCTGGTCGTTGCACATACGCCGACCCCGATGGTGATCGCAGTGGTGACTCTAATAGCGGCAGCGTCTGTCTTGGCGGCACTGAGGGTACAGTTAATCCATCAAACATACGACCTCTCCAGTCAAAAATGCTTATTTTGGCCTGCCCCAGGAAGATTATTTAGATATAAAAGCGAGAACAGGAGCTCACAATGAATTATTACAGTACTTACCAGATTCCAGTGCACTCATTTACTTTTTTAAATAATTCACCCGAAAATTGCCTGGGCAGTGCCATCCGCTACGAAAGCAAAACCAAAACCGCATTCCGGTGTTCGCAACGGGCTACCGTCAGAGCCAGCCTAGCCAGCATCATCGCCATCGTCAAGACAAGATGGCGACTATGGATGGCGACAGAACGAGCTCTTGCACAGCAGGGTAACTGACACTCCACTTTCAGTCTGATTACGAAAGCTAATTCAAATGATAAGTTATTTTAGATGTAAAGCCAATAAGTCGCCTCACGTGTTCTTGGTGTTCCGTAAAATTGCATGCATCACAGGACGAACTAGCGAAGTGATTAGTCTAAGCGTGGGACGTGATCCCGTTTGCGATTGCGGCGGAGTTGTTTGATAAATGCGCTATGTACTGCACACAGGACGACGTACGGTTCTTCACAGACAGCAATAAAGTGCTGGCTAAGAGTGATGACGATCAATATTAATTAAATAAATTTGCATACTGCCAAGGTAAAGTTTGCTCGTTTCGTCTTGTTGTTAGAATCGAAGGCATGCTACGTTTTTCTTGCTCAACAATCGGACGTGCGTTCGGTTTATACTTTGATTAGGAACTCTAATTGATTTTTCTGTTAGTTTTCTACTTTGAAACCCATAAAGAGAGGGTGCACGTTCAATTTGGGAACGTGTTAGAGTCACGGCAAACAGTGCCAAATAAATCAGCGGAGTGTTTTGATGTTTTTTCGGCCTCTTGTTCAATACGACCCTGCTGGATAATTCGACCAATTTCTTCATTCCCGTAACAGAAGTCTACTGTATCTGGTGCAATTCATTCAGTTTACTCGAGCCTTTTCAAATGCCTTACTACATACTTAGCACTTCTATAGTCTCTGCTATAACTGACACATGTTCCTGTATTCTGCACCAGCTTTACGGATGCTGGCTGTGCATTGTGATGACCTGGTGACGTGGTCACTTTGGAACTGAGGTGCAGGCTGCACTGCTGGCTGATCTCATATTATAGTGATGATTCTGCACTGGTGCCGGCGTCTGACTGTACATTCTCACTGACACCGTCATGAGGGTGATTGGGGGGATAGGCTGTGTTGCTGACTTTTCTTTGACTTTTGACACTGATGACACAATGCAAACGATTGTGGAACTCCCCTTGACAGTTTTTTGCTGTAAGAAAACTGTACCTACCACCACTGGGCAATGAACTAATGTTGTCTTATTGTGCGCAAATAAATGTCACTCACTTGTCGACTGCCATCCGCCTGACCAGGTCTTGAGGAAAGTGCTTCACCAGGTCTCCGTCGACATGGTGCCTAAAATCGTTGGTGGCCGCTTGCATGTTTTGCCTGCACCACACAGATTGGAGTGAGTGCACAACTAGCGCAAGTAACTAAACCAGTGCATTACATGCAACAACAGTGGCAATGTGCTTGGAGCTAAAAAAGCACGGCACCCTCACCACCAGTTTCTGTCATACAGACAGCGAAAGACTTTTGTAAGTGTCATCGTGAAAGTGAAAATAATGTGCGCGCAACAATTCCATGTAAAACACAGATGACTCCTCGATCTATAATGAGTGAGAAGGTTCGGGGGAACCGAGGGGTTAAATTTTTACTACTAACCTTATGGAGCCAACAGAAACGACGGTGGCCAAGGAAAGCATAGGGGTAATTAAGTGTTTCGTTACTGAAACGTGTAAACAATAAGGAAAAGTAAAGTGATAGTGCAAGAAAAGACACCTTGCCACCAGTAGGATTCAAACACGCAACCTCTGTTTGGTATGTGCAATAGTCTCCCAGTTCAGCTAAGAAGTCCAGTTTCTGAATTTCTTAGGCAGCTGCGTAGGTGTAGAGAGCATAGCCCTGGAAGTGTGCGCCAGCGCAACTCATAGCCATGGTAGCACATGTGGAACATCCTTTCAACGACAGGAGCCACATTGTACACGAATTTTGGGGGCAGGCAATTGGCCAACAAACCCCCGTATGCTACATGGAAACATCCAAGGCTCCCATGCAATGAGTGTATACTGTCATACAGTGAAATCCCGATAAGTTGACATCTCTGAATTCGATCTGCTCTGCTGGTCCCGACAAAGTCCTGTGTATTTGAACAGAGAAAAGATACTGCGAACTCGAACTCCGAGAACCATGCAACGGTTATTTCGAACAACATCTCTCACTCCAATGCACCGCTTTTTGGACAAACCGGAGCCAAATGCAAAGCTTTGATGTGTCACTAGCTACCATAATCTCGCGCCTCATAAGAATGATGAGGAAAGCCGCGCGGGAAGCCGAGACCGAATCGGAGCAAGCAGACTGACGCGTGCCCTCCTTTCCCACCCGGCTTAAAAAAAAGCAGAAAATAGCCCCCAGCGCACACTTGATCACATTACCGCGCTCGATCACGTCCTCTTCAACATGGCGCACGCGGCAGGACAGCACGCATCGAGCCGCCATCCTTCTTGGGTCACCTCTCGCACGTTCTCCCATACACCCACAGCAAACAGTGCACAAGGGACTATCTTATCGCACTTGAACTTTATACGGAACCTAGGCTTCTTACGGTACAAGTCGCACGCTGATGGAGCAAAGATAAGTCTTTTTCAATGCGAGCCCAGTCAGTTTTGGTTTTGCGCACTGTACCGCATAATTAATCGGGTGCTATATTTAAAAGGGCTCTCCTTAGTTCGAACTTCGCTTTACTTGAATAAGTTTCTGGTCCCCCTTGGAGTTCGAACTAACGAGATTCTACTGCACTAAAGCAGAGCTTGCAGTGTGAATAGAGAGTCTCACATTGCACAGATGTTCAGACAGGCCAAGTGGACACGTGGACTACATTTCTTGCCATCTATTACATCCAACAAAGGTTCTGATCCCATGAAACCCGAGGAAACCATGACACGGTCATGACACGATCGTCCAACTATTCTCAGTTTATCATCGCACGTGACAGTAGCAGAGCCGATATGGTTATCCACACAAAAACACTGGGTTCTCAGAGCGCACTTTACCTTGAAATTTCAATTTGAAATCATTGGCCCTAAGCCCCTTCCTGCGACAGCGACCGCCATTTTGACATCGCTTGCGTGATGTTGTGAAGTGTGGAGCTACCATCGTGTGTGCTCCGAAACCTTTCGAAACCATGTGCACACTGTGCTGGACTCTGCTTGCTCAGGCATTCAACGTCGCAGCGAGGGTGTCATTGCACTGTGCCCGCATTTATTTCACTCATAAAAGAAGTGTATAAAAGAAGCGCAAACCAGAGAACATCTGCAGAAACTATCTCAGGCTGACCACCGAGACACACATCGAACAGAATCGCGTGTACACCGCATACATTGACCACGCAGAACGCACACCAGTTTGTACCCTGTGTTAGCAGAATGCAGCGTGGTATAGCTGTGATATCAGAGAATATTAAAATAGGGGCCCCAAACGTTTTGGGGCCCCAAAGAAATAGCGTCGAAGCCGCCGCGCATTCGCAAGACGCAAACTGCGTTTGGGTTTTGCGTCGGGCACGCTATTTCACTGATTTAGCGGGAGCCCCAAAAGCTTTGAGTTAACAAACATGGTAGCACCCATCGAGGCGACGGCTCTAACCGAGCACCAAAGTGGGCTCGATTCCTGGTAACGCGTGAAGTTCATAAGCTAGGAGAAGTGACTGCGGTTATCGCTTTCTCGCAACTGTGTGTAATGAAGATTGATTCATTAGACGCCACTGATTCCAAATTGGATTTCATGGCTCGTAGGTCCAACATGGGTTAGCTTGGCTGGTGAAAGCACATAAAGTTGATTACTCAAAATTAAGCGCAACAAATGGCTTGCTGGTAATAGAATAAACTCTAAATTGTAATTAAACGCGAGAACATGAAAGTCAAAATTATTCTTCTTATCATAAAATGGTATAGTAGTTTATTTTAATATTTATAATAGTTTTTCGCGATGCAAGCGCAAGACGCTATTCGCAAATGCAAAGCCCTATTCTAAAACTTTTTACTCCTGCATGCTACAACACTAACACCCGCAAAGCTCTTTGGGGCCCCAAACTTTTGGGGCTCCTATTTTAAAACTCTCTATTGACATGTGTACATTGTTTATCTTTTCCCGGTGAGTGTTTTTCACCTGCCAACCACTTTTACAAAGTTATCGCACGGCGGAACACGTGCCTTTATGTATAAGAACTTTCTCGAATGTTGTCGCCGATTCTACAGCGAAAGAATCTTCTTGTATCTGGTTGCATGTGCGATGCGTTCTCGAGAGCACGCAAGCAGCAGCGGTTATGCTGGAACGCACAACGAGTCATGCAAAAATAACCGACGCGTTTGACCGATAGATCAGATTTCGATAACTGCCGACTGTGCTCGCATTATCGTGCTTTGAGTGTGACTTGCTTTTCTGGGCACAAGTTCGCCCAATAAACTGTTAAAATTCGTGACTCACAGTTTTGCTACCGTCTGGTCCTTCACTGTCACTACAACGCAACAATAATATAAAGAAATTCAAGTACAAATTTTCTACCGCACCAGTTGCACCATTTGGCCAGCTTTGCTGGGAGATGTGCACAATTTAACATGCAGTGCACACTTCAAGCTTGAAAATTTGGCGTCATGGCCTCTTTAATTGAAACTTTGAAGGCGTTCTATGCACGAGATTTTCAGCATTTACGGCTTTGCACTTGGCAGTGTTCACTGACCGGAAGGCTTGCGCCTCCTTTTCGATGCGGCTTACAGCTTGCCCCAGCGTCTTCTGCTGCGGCGTAGGGAGGTCGATACCCATGAGCCGTGCCTCGAGGCAGTGGCGCTGTACTATACGTTGCTCCTCCTCCGAATAGCGTTTCTCATCCTTGATCAGCTCCTGAAAAAAAGACATAGTGCGTCCACTTGCATCAGTAACCGCTTTCCACACTGCGGATGTGTTCGATTTGTCGTCCCGGACTGCTCGGGACCGTCCGAGGTGCTGCCTTTGGCCAACAAGCGTTGGCGTGCACACCGTCTCAAGCAGTCTAGGTCGACTAATCCATCAAGTTTCCCACTAAAGTTACTTGAGAGAACGTCAGCTACCATTAGATTGATGATTCGTACGTGGACTGGTCTGATCGTCAGCGCTTGTGGCTTCGAACGTTCTGGTGGCTTCGTTTACTACGCTTCACCTGCATTTAGTTTTTATTTGCCTACATTTCGAAGCAACGGTATTTCTATAAATGCAGAATGCGATGAGACTCTGCACACGTGCATAATCATTGCCAAAGGCTGAATTTGTAACGCAATATCTTGTTGAAAGTTTGCAATGTCGCAAAGCCGTTCGAAGCCACAGGGATGAAGTTTAGGCAAATGGATTCACTGACCCTCACTCCCATGCTGGCAAAACCACCATGCTTTGCAGCTTCTATAGACAATAGTGCTACTTCCGTCTAGTAATTTTTTGTAGGAAGCTATATGGACTAATCGAAGAAACCTACACAGGAGGATGTCGTTGGTTGAAGGCGGAGCTAGCCTTGCTGAAACTGCTGGAGATGGCTCCACCTCTGCTCCACCTTTCAGCAGAGTATATAAAATCTAGAGATAAACTGCACCCTCATTCCCTCCCATACATAGCAGAAAATGCAATGGAGGCTAGAGCTGCCTCTCTTCCTGCTCGCATTTGTAGCCAATTGCAATTCAATTGCAATTCAATGTGACGTTAGGTGCAATACTTTTCTGCTGCAAAATATGATGTAATTATTACGTGGAATTCGTTGCAGATCTGAGTCTTTTTTTTTACCAATGACGCAATTCTGCAACCACCGGCCACAGTGCACCACATGCACTCGTGATCGAAACAGGGTATGTTGCAAACTGGATGAATAAAGGTGCACAAATAATACGTCATTCGACATAAGCTTACCTCCACAATTTGTAGTTGTTACATATCAAGCACAGTAGACTTTCGTTAATTCGACTCCAACTGAAGGTGCCGCCGGTGCCCATTCATTTCTATGGGCCCAAAATTTTGTTATTGTGATCCTAAATAGGCCTTTGCTGGACAATTTGGACTTGACCAGTCAGCACGCATGCGCCTGACCCCTGTGGTGATCCCAATAGCGACACCTATAGAGGCAGCATCTGTCCCGGCGGAACTTAGGGGCCAGTGCATATGTTCAGCACACGTCATCTCCTGTCGAAAATGCCTGTTTGTGGCCCACCCTAGGAAGATTTTCAAGCAATAACCGTAGCTCACAATGTTTGATTCAGGTATTTACCCGATATTAATGCGCACCTTTCTTTTTCTGAAGAAAATTGGGCCGCAGATTACCTGCGCGGTATAATCGAACACAAAACTAAAACTGCTTTCGCAACATTTGCATGCTTTGCTCTCATAACACGGATGTATCGCGGCAAAGCGAACTTTAAAAAATCGTGTGGCAAAGTTGACTTTAGGAAACCGGCTGCCATTGCGCAACAATTTTTTCTTGCTAAACAATAAGGGTGCACATTAGATTTCTACTTTGTCTGGGAGCTTTAATGTCATTTATATGTTAATTTAGAACTTTGGACACATAGAAAGTGAGCGCGCATTTTATTCGGGGGCATGTTAGAATTGGGCAAATACAATAGCGGTGTGTTCTGGCGTTTTTTTTTTCTGCATCTTGTTTAATTCGACCCGCTGGATAATTCGATCAATTTCGTCGGTCCCATAAGGATCAAATTAACAGAAGTCGAGTGTAGTAATTTCGTAGAAAGCGTCCGGATCAATAAGCAACTGCACTGTCAAGTGTATGGTAAGAGTCTTCTATGACTGCACTACTAGCATGGCTTCTGCAGCATTGCCTGCTATGTATGAAACGGCATAGTATGTCCTCACTTTCAAAGTGCCATGGTATTGCAAGTATTACGACGATGCGATGAAGATGGCGCAAGTTTTGTAAGACAGACTATCCGCCATCTTGACTACTGAGCGATACTTTGCAAATAGTTTGTGATATCCGTGATATTTTAGTCGAGGCGCAGGCTTCAGCGCAAGATGAACTTTGCAGAACATGTGTCCAGGGCCGTACAGCTGCGCCGGCACACAGGGGGTGCTACTAACCTCAGAGGCCATACAGACCACACTGCTAGCGTTACGGGAAAAATATTGCAAGAAGAATGGCATATAAAAATGCAGCAGAACACTGCCAATACATTCCCAGTGTGCACAGCCCCATTCTTGCATGCCAACCTGCAGACTTTAAAATTTGTAAAAATCCTGCGGACACTGCACAGGAAGAAGGTAGAGGAGGAGGTAGGGGGGGGGGGGGCAGCAACAATTTGTTTTTTAGATTGCATATAGCACACTCTTTTTGTGCGATACACATGCACTGTACTAACGATGATTTACACAAGCACTCTTTTTGTGCGATACACTTGCACTGTACTAACGATGATTTACACAAGCAACACAAACAGTAGCGAACTTGGAACCGCACAAACCGAGAAGCAATGCATTTCGACTTCTTCAGTGACTTTGATGTTGCTGATTTTGCCTACTTCAGAAGCTTGTCCAAATAAAGTTGCTCGAAGCAGGTACAAGGTTGCTGCTCTCGTATGCTTTCACGATCAAAAGAGTTCCGAAGGCATGGTTAGGTACTGATGAGTGGAACTTTTTCGCAAACAGGACTTATTTTTCGTAAAGCTTCACGAAACATTTGAAAAACTGCAGAACCAGCTCGAATTCGTAAACTTAAGGAAATTTCAGAAGAGTTGGTAGATATGCCCCGGGGTTTATTTCTCCTATGCCTTTTTTACATTTTTTTTGGCTTCAGATAGTTGTTACAGCCAAGCCTTGATGTAACGAGTACGATATATTGAAGTAAACCCAAAATTTTTCTCATCGCTATTATTGTGTACAAGGGTTCTCAAAGTAGGTTCCGCGGAACCCAGGAGTTCCGCAGGCCCCTCCTCGGGGTTCCGCGAGCCACTGATAAACTTTCCCTGGTTCCGTGGTCACCAAGTAGCTAAGACAGCGAACACGAGGTGCACTTGATCCAAAGACCCTCCATTACCAATGCTGAAGTGTCAAAAAGCACATCACAGTGCGTAACAGAAACGCGCGAACTGTGCAATAAATACGCCAGCAGCTAGTGCCCACCCGGCCTCTGAAAACGGGCAGAACGCCTAAGCTTTTGGACTCGATTCTCGGAGGCCATAACTTAAGACCATGCGCATTACTCAAGCTTGTAGATAAACAACGACAGTGTGCGCGCACGTATACGTCAGGTTCCTTGGCACTTCATGGAGATTAGCAGGGTTCCCTGGAACCAACGTGCTTGAGAACCCCTGGTGTAAGAAATACGTGCTTATAATGAAAAAGGTTTGACTACTAAATTCATTCTTTTCACACGGGTACAATAATTGCATTCTACCGGTGCTAACAAATGGGGCAGAAACTTGGAGGTTAACAAAGAATCTCGAGAACAAGTTAAGGACCGCACAAAGTGATGGAATAAAAAAAAATGCTAGGCCTAACGTTAAGAGACAGGAAGAGAGCGGTGTGGATGAGAGAGCAAAGAGGGATAGCCGATATTCTAGTTGAGATTAAGAGGAGAAAATGGAGCTGGGCAGGCCAAGTAATGCGTAGAATGGATAACAGGTGGACCATTATAGTTACAGAATGGATACCGAGAGAAGGGAAGCGCAGTCGAGGACAGCAGAAAACTAGGTGGGGTGATGAAGTCAGGAAATTTGCAGGTGCAAGTTGGAATCAGCTAGTGCAAGACAGGGGTAATTGGAGATTGCAGTGAGAGGCCTGCGTCCTGCAGTGGACATAAATATAGGCTGATGATGATGATAAGACACACCCAAAGGGTGCAGACGAGCTTAGACCCAGCTCACCTTGACAGCATGGTAGATGGGCAGGCTCTGGTACTGTCTGGACAGTGCCCGGTGCACCCGTGCCTGTAGCTGCAAAGACAGAGACCCACAAACCTTCTTTATATCCAGCTGTGGACAACAGCTGTTACATCCAACTGAGACCCCAGGGTTACCCCTTCGGATCCACCAGCGGACCTGCGTTACAAACTTGAATAATATGTGCACAAACAACTTACCTTTTCGTATGCCTGGGCAATCTGTTCTGTTTGATTCACCAGGTACAACAGGCGGAGTGCACTCCAAGCTGACTCCAAGGGGGCAGCCAATCTTTCCAAGGGCTCCATGACGGACTCAAAGGTCTTCACGTAGGCTCCATCTGGAGTGGAGAGGCGAAGCGCAGTTGACTTGTGATTACTTGAATTTAGACGAATCTTTGTAAATTTCCGCTAGTATGGGCACCTTTACACACTTACACACATTTACAGTTGATTTGCTACATGTTTAAAACTGCTCGTTAAGAACACTAGATTCAAACAAGTCTTCTGGTTAGTTCCAGTGCAGGACTGAACTGATAGGGCTTAAGAGAAAGCTTTACCAAGGGAGCTTTTATCTAAATACAGGGGCAGGAATAAATAGTTTCGCATGACGTGCAGTGCACTGAATTCGAGGTTTGTTGTAATTGAAAGGAAAAAAATATATCTACCGATCGTAGCAAGTAGATTTCTTTATCTCGACCATCAATATTCCAACAATAAAATGGCCTAAGTATCAAGAAAAAAAGAACAAAAAGAAAGGAATCAGAAGAATCAAGTGTACAACTCTGTGATTCAGCAATAGACAATGATATCACAATTCCGTAAACTGTGCCTATTAAGGCATCTAAAGTAGACAGAATTGATGTATTACGCACCGCCCTGAAATATACCACTAATCAGTGCTGGCATACAAAATAACGGTGAACTGTTTTTGAGTTCATCCAATTTTTTGTATGTCGGTGCTACCATGCAGGTCTCAGAGCACCTTTGACCATGCGCGCTGCATTGCTACCAGTATTGAGTGCGATAAGTACACAAAAAACAAACAAATGCATCTTAGCATGCGCAGGTACACATAAGTCAGTAAAAGCAAGCCAGGTAGTTCAAAAATTCTAATAATTTGTCAGAGAGTGCCAGTGATGAGTGGCTTACACAGTGTGCTCCTTCCTTTTGTGGCTCTCATCTATTCTGCGTGCTGCATTCCACGAGAAAATGAATCCACACCAACTTACCCAACTTTCTGTTTAACTGATAAGGAAATGGACACAATAATGATGCTGGAAAGATGGATGGACGGACAGACAAAGCAAACTTGGATTCGAACTTTAAACTGCTGTTGTGGTAGAGGAAAGAGAGAGATAAAAAGGAAGGTTAATTGACCAGAATAGCATCCCGTCTTGGTACCATACACTGCATCAAATCTTCCTGCTCATCCGAAAGAACTGCACTCCCGAGCACTTCATCTGTAAGCATTGCCTTTGCTTCCAAACCCACAACCTGCTTCCCGCGTCTTCAGATGCAGCTAATCTCCAGGTGAATGCGGTTCTACGACGCTTAATGGATGCCATCCTGCTGAACAGTATGAACACTCAGTCAGCACAACGTGCACTATAAGCAGCACAGAAATTGAGTCCATTACTTGTGCTTCTCAAGTAGAACCTCGGCCTGGGGCAAGCACTACTGACTCTGCAGTGTTGTTTCCCGTTTAAGCATACATCTACAAGGTGAACATGAAAAAAAGTTGATATGCATGTACAGTAGAGTTTACAGTTATTGATCATCAAAATGGTGTGCATTTCTGGACTGATCATAATTGAGTATTAACACTGGGGCATTCGCCATCATTTCTTACCATTATAGTTCTACGTAACACATTACATTAAGCACGTCTTTCCAATGAAGTCGATGATACATTCAAGTTATGTTAGTTGAAATACTAATTAAGTGTTCCCTTTAAGAGTGGAATGTACAGAGCAGTCCAGTGTTAAAAGAAACACAGGAGTGTGTGGTGTCTGCTCGGCGCCACCGCTGCCTGCGATGAGTGTCGCGCAGGCGCAGTGAGCGTTGTGGGCGGTGCTCTTTCGTCGTCTGCTACCATCTGCTGCCACGTTTCGGATCGTTGCGAAGCAAGCTGCTAGTGTAATTCGTATTTAAAAGCAGCCACTTTCCTTCCAGCTAGAAGGAAAGTGACTGGATTGGTTTATAATGAGATAAATGCCCTAAACATCAGCAATGATGCTGCCGTCTTTTTTTCGCCTGCTCAGTTCATAAAGATTTGCCCGCTTCAAAAAATTTTTACTGTGCATGTTGATTCCCATGATTCAGCGATAGCTCGAGTGATAGCTCTTCATAAATTAATATGCTCTTTAAAGGTGCCTGTGGATTCTTTGTTCAGCCTAAGCACTGCAGCGACTCGAACATGCATTAGTACAAATGAGATGGGCACTACACATGGAAAAATATTCTCTAATAGAGTTATGCCGCAAAGAGACGTCTGTAAAACAAAATTATCGTGTTTGTCTTGTAATATGAAATGGCAAAAATGCCCTGCAAGTTAATATTTTGCCTCGTCTAATCTTCTTCCAGCTTTGCAATGGCTGGCTATCAGTGTGTGACCATGCAGTCACCAGCCAACATTAAAAAGGTGTAATCGGCTTGCTTTGCTACTATCCGAAGCGCAGGCAGCAGACGACAAAAGAGCACCGCCAACAGCGCTCACTGCACCTGCGTGAAAATGGCACGCGCTCTGGTGTTCCCTTTAACAGAGGACCGCTCTGTACACCGATTCGTCAAGTCACTGCAGTTCGGCAACACTTAATGGATGCCACCTGCTGAACAGTATGAACACTAAGTCAACACAAAGTGATTAGCGTACAACACAGTCACTGATCACTCCAGGTAACATTCGCATCTCCTGAACTTCGATTAGGGACTGCAGCTAATGAAACAAGCACCTTGCAGCTTGTTCCTCCAGCTGGGACACGCCAGCCTCGAACTCCACAAGCAGCTTGCCGACAGCATTGTAGCACTGGGCTCCCGTGAGGTGCACATACTCTGGCGGCGCAGCTGTGAACCGCAGCAGCGGGTTGGTGTCGGCTGTGTCCTCAGGCACCTCAGGCACCCTGCACAGCAGCCAGAGATTGATTTTGCACCACTCAAAAGCTGCCCTGTGGCTGTGGTGCTCTCTGCACCTGAATACGAAGTAGTGGATACGATTCCCGCAACTCCAGTGGGCGGAATATGAAAGCACCTGCCCCCATTCCCTGCATCCCTTTTCTCATAAAGCATCTGTGTCTGTTCTGTTCTTTTATTTTTCGGAATCCATTTTTAATCTGACGCCACACAGACATAAATAAGCCTGCAAGCAAGCAATCGTGAGCCCCGAACAGAGGTTCACAAGAGTGATTTGCGGCAACATCACTTGTTTTAGCCATTTCGCTTTTCGACTATGTTACATACAATTACAGACAAGTATCGGAAAGTGTGGTTGACAAAGACTGAATGCAATTATAACACACAAGCTATACAGTGTATCATCCAGAAATAGCAAAGATCTCTGGAAGAAGCAGTTGTCAGGTAGTGCACTTGATTAAAGGCTTGTGATGATGATGACGAAAGGTCATGCACTGCACAATGAGGTTAATAACACGGTTGACACCTTGTTTTCGTCCTCGTGACATTGCTAATAACGACAATCCGTGTCCACACTGCAAAAGACATCGGCTAATTCTTACGTCCTGTAAGCCAGTGGAAAACACGTTCACTCGAGTCGCTGAGCCATAGGCAATGCCTAAGCAAAGGCCGGTAGGTGAGTGTTTGTGAGCAGTTTCACCAATTTGTCCTTTCTGGGCGATCGTGTATACTTTGAGTGGGTTAAACTGAGAGCCTATAAACACGCAAGCTTGCACGCACACATCCCATCACAGAGACAAGGTAATTAATTAAGCATAACGATTGGTTCTAGCGTTCGCTAAACGCGGCGGTATTCGTTTTCGCTTTCTTCGGAGACAAGCGGAGGCGAAACTGGGCGAAACTGCGTTGGTTTTCTTCAGCGTACTGACGCTCAGTAAGCTCTGGTCAGGGGTTCGCTTTAGCCCACGAGAATGCATTGTGTAAAGGCTTGCGGACACTTACAGAACGATATACTTGTGCCTTTTCTGAGTGCCAGCGACGCCAAATCGCCGCGCAGCAGCGATCACGGCTCTGCGCGAGGACCACATGAGCGCGGCCATGTTTGTTTGAGACCGGCAAAGTTGCAGCGGACGAGAACAGCAACTTTCAACGATTGCAGGCAACGTAGAGTCGTTACTTTGCATCTACCGGTCATAATTCTTTTAAACGGGACAGGCTTACTTGCGCTACGGGTGAGATAATATTATATTAAACATGTTCCTTAATTACTTTGTAGCCAATAATAGCCACTCCGCGTGAAGCGTAGGCTACAGTGGCTAGAATGGGGAAGTGTGTTGAACCGACGCCTCCTATGCCTGGAAAATGAGCCGCGAACTCGCTGCCCTACCCTCGGATTTTTGTCTCCCCCACCGGTAGGTAGGCGAGCGCCTCTGACGGGCGATCCTTGTAAACATCCCGGCGCGCGGCGGCCGGGAGCCGAGCAGCTTGTCGCGAGCAGACGACACCTTGCCGACCGCGCGTGGTCAAGTCGTTTCTTTATCGCTGTTCCGAGATCATGCGAGTCACCTTATGGGGCTTTTTGTCGCTGGTCAGTTTGTTTTAGTACAAAAATTTGCTAGAGAGCTGCAAATTTTAGCGTGGCGTCAGCGGCGCTGAAACCTACGCCCCTACGCCGGCGTGTTTTTTTTTTTTTTTTTTTTTTTTTTTTTTTTCCAGGGACGCCGGCGTGAGCTCGCGCTCTCCGCCGGCGGACAGCGCGCTGCCGGCTGCTCCCGGCTAAGGGCCCATTCACACTTGCGACTAGGCGAGGTCGCGCGACCAATTGCGACTGGCGACCAGAAAACTACTCAAGACGAACGATGTTCACACACAAATGCGACCGACGAGTCGCTAAACCGAAATGTATCACGATATGCCTTTCACGTCTACTTGAAATGTCATCGCCGCGTAAAATAAGCGTCTGCGTATACGGACGTCCTGTTCCTTCGCATCTGATTGGTTCAGCTGTTCTGCGACTGCGGTCGCGCGACTGAAAAATCGAGCAGTGAGCGACTGGCCCGAAACGGTCGCATTTCGAGAAAAGCGACCATTTGCGACTACTTGCGACTGGTCGCTTAGCGACCAACTTGGTCGCGCGACCTCGCCTAGTCGCAAGTGTGAATGGGCCCTAAAACTCCTATATTTATAAATGTAGCGCCATTCTTCGATCTTGCCGCCACCGCGCTCACCCCGGCGCTTCCTCCTCGCCCTCTCTTAGCCGCCTCCTGTCGCCCCAGCCTCCTCCGCTCCCCCATTGGGCAATCCGTGTCACGTGGAAGTTCGCGTCGCGCTTTTGTATATTTTTTTCTTTCCAGCGCGCTCCGACTGCCATTCTCGGGCCTGTGCGACGAAAGTGCTGTACGCACAAACGGATCAAACGTGTTAGGGACAAGAACTTTGTTGTGATGGCATGCTGCTGCGCCTTAAGTTGCCGCAACCGACAAGGCGAGGGCAAAAGGCTTTTTTTGTTTACCATCCGGCGTGCGCAAACGCTTGCTGCACACTTGATATTTGCGCCGTCTCGCATCGTCGCGTTGCTACTTCCAAAACGGCATTATTAAGACCAGTTACTGACTGACGAAGCAAAATCGCGCCTCAAAAACGTCTCCGCAGGGCGCGATCGAAGTTTTCCTCGGATTTCCTCTGGTAGCGCGTTAGCTGTCGCCTGCCACGGCAGGCCCGACGCAGGCGGCGCCACTGTCGATATCGCGCCTCGATCGCGCTGGTCGCGCCTACCCCTAACTATATTTATAAAAGTAGCGCCATCCACTTCCCTCCTCCTCCGTTCCCAAAGACATTGGGCCCAAAATATAAGAAAGCATTAAGAGAGGCAGTGAGCAAAATGATAATGGACGGTAAAGCCCCTGACGGGTGGAGACTGAGCAGGATGAGCATGATATATAAGGGAAAGGGGGACAAAGCCGACATAAACAACTACCGTCCCATAACAGTGACGTCAGTGGTTTACAGGGTGGTGATGCAGATTATAAAGGACAGACTGCAGGCATGGGTGGAGAGCGAGGAGGTGCTGGGGGAACTACAAAATGGGTTCCGAAAACAAAGAAGGTTAGAAGATAATCTGTTCTCATTGATGCAGTGTATTGAAATAGCAGAAAAGGAGCACAGGCCCCTATATCGCTCGCATTTCTGGATATCAAGGGAGCCTATGACAGTGTAATCCAAAAGATTTGTGGGACATACCGGGCACTCTATATGTGGAAGATGGAGTAAGTAAACTTTTAAACGATATCTATAAAAGTAACAAGGTGCTTATAAAATGGGAAAACAAGGTATCTGAGGCTATAGAGATACAGCAGGGGCTTAGGCAGGGGTGCCCTCTGTCACCTCTGTTGTTCATGCTGTATTTACAAGGATTAGAGAAAAATTAGAGAGGAGCGGACTTGGCTTCAACCTTTCCTTTTTCAAGCAAGGAGAATGGATTAAAATGTCATTACCAGGACTGATGTACGCGGATCACATTGTACTTATGGCTGACAACAAGGAAGACTTGCAGATATTAATGGACATGCATCTATGGTAAAGAGGGAGGTAGCTTAGGTTTGAAGTTTAGTAAAGAAAAATCGGCAGTCATGATTTTCAATGATAATCAGGGCAGCGAGCATAGGGTACAGGAGGTTACGCTGGAGGTGGTGGATAAGTACAAATATCTTGGAGTGTGAATAAACAATGGGGCTGAGTACCTAACAGAACATGAAAAATATTTAACGGCTAAAGGTAGCAGAAATGCAGCTGTGATGAAAAATAGGGCACTGTGGAATTACAATAGGTACGAAGTGGTGAGAGGGATTTGGAAAGGGGTGATGGTCCCTAGTTTGACTTTCGGCAATGCGATCCTGTGCATGAGATCAGAGGTTCGAGCAAGGTTGGAAGTTAAGCAGCGAGGGGTAGGTAGACTGGCTCTGGGAGCACACGGAAATACACCAAATCAGGGGGTACAGGGTGACATGGGATGGACGTCATTCGAGGGCAGGGAAGCCAGCAGCAAGATAGAATTTGAGGAGCGATTGAGAGAGATGGCAGAAAAGCGGTGGGCAAGGAGAGTTTTCAGTTACTTTGTACATGAGGAATGTTGATACAAAATGGAGGAAGCTGACCAGAAAACTTGTCAATCAAATATTTGGACTGCAGGAGGGGTGCAAACCAGGAACAGCGGTTAAGAAAAAGGTTAAAGAAACCGAGAGGGGTCTGTGGAAAACAGGGATGCAGACGAAATCAGCACTGGGAGCATACAGAACTTTCATGCAAGAATTATTGCCAAAAAAAATATCTATGAAAAGCCAGGACGGGAGTATTGCGGACTAAGATGTACCGAGTCAAGTACCAATGTATAGATACGTTGTGCAGTTCATGTGGAGAAGAGGAAATGGCTGAACACCTCATACTTTTCTGTAAAGCGCTTAACCCTACAGTGCAAAGCAACGGGGCTGATTTTTTCAAAGCATTGGGGTTTAGGGACAGTGAAGGCAGAACCAAGATAATTTCCGTCGCTTGGAGATACTGAGATAATATTTTGCATTCCGCCTAATTACATAATTAGTGATAATTAATCAACTTCTCGAATATTATAATTAGGTGAAAAGTGTCAATGAAAAAATTGTAGAGCAACATAAAGATGTCACTGTTTCGCCCGAAAGGCGAAGCGATAGCAAATTAGTAGAGAGCTATTCGGAGTAGGGATAGTAGTTTTATCGGCTGCATAAACTTGGACACATTCGCTTACTAACTAAATTAACAAGCGTGGTGTCAGCGCGCACAAGCAAACATGAATAGATCACACTGAATGACCGCAAACAACGACTGTCAAAACGCTGGCAGCAAGCACAGCCGCCGCAGCGGGCGAAGGTTCGTGTGATCTATCGCTTCAACGGAAACTGAGCGGCGAATGCACAGCGCATACAAAGGTCAGAGCCGTGTGGAGATAAGAAACGGTGCAGGGCGACCGCGACAAGCGGGCAAAGTAGAAGCCCAGTTGTTGGCAGAGTAAAGCTGCCCCCCTCCCTCCCTCCCGCGCTGCCTTCCCGCTTTCTTGCTTTCGCGTTGGAGATTGAGTGGCCAGTTCCCCTTGCGCCCGGTTGCAAGATACGCATTCGGTGCCTCCGCACAGCGTCGCCTCGCCTCCCTCACTCCCATACCCCCACGGCCTTTCGCGCGACGGTCGCGTTTGCTTTCTGCCGTGCGTTCGCTCTCCGTGATAGCACGAGTCCCCCGCGCGCTATCACTTGCGCATACGGCGCGCGGCGACGATTTTATCGCCCTTGAACTTTATACGGAACCTCACGGCGACGCCGACGGCAGAAATCCGGTTGAAGTGTCCATATAATTGCTCTCGCAATAAAAACTCCCGATACAGCTTTCTGTTTCTCAACACGTGCTACATAAAAGCGTTTTTCTGAGCGTGAAAGAAGCCCGCGAATACACGCAAGGTGCCTCGAGCGGAAGGTCGCGCGTGTTAGAGTTAATATAGCCATAGAGTTAATATAACCTACTATAGAGGAAAAGCTCCCCATAGCGCCCATGTATTGAAATCGGGAACCGCATGGGCGCAGCCATGATGCTACTTTGTGCAGGCGCGCAGGCGCAGACGACGAGATGCGATTCAGAAGAGGCGCGCCAAGTCAGTTATAGTAACTCTATGGCGCGCCACGTAATATAGTGAGGAACTCTATGCGAGCCTTCGTCAGTCTTTATACGTCAGTCACTATGGTAGCGTCATCTAGTTAAGGCGCCTTAAAGGCTAAAAGCCTTTAGTACACCGTAAATTTCGCATCAAAATTTTCTAAATAAGCTTCCGATCGTTCCGAAAAATATACCGAATGAACTTCAAACGTTGTCGGTGCCTATACGTGCTACGTGTAGATGCTTCCTTATGCATAATATTTTGATATCTTTAGTGCTGCAACAATGAGTCGTAGCAACATGGCGGCGCTTCTGCGGTCCCCACTTTTTTCACTCTATCGTATGGAGGAACCACGAAGCCGGTCGTGGGAGCAACAGGAGCTTCAGCGTAGGCCATCGTTGATGGCCCTACTGAGCGTCGATGCAGTGTGAGCGAGGCTCTTTGTATGCTTTCAATGTGGGCGATTACGTGTTGCTAAGTGGGAGACCACACAGCGCAGAAGTGACGTACAGGAGGGAAAATGTTGTGGTGCCACTTGGTTTTGACACCCGGGAGACAAAACCTCATAGGCGACGAGCCTTGGCGACGACACTTGAAATATGAAGGCTGAAGTCCACAGAGTGCTTGTGAACGTGACTGCCACCACGGGGAAAGGGACGCCGCACATAGAGTTAGAAGGCACGGCTTGGGTGCGGGCGGTCGAGAATTTAATTGCGCTGCTTTTAGCGGGGGACAGCTTCAGGTGATTTGAAACTACAGTGTACTAGAAGAGTTTATTTGAAACAATCCAGTAGACTATAACCGCGAGGTAGAGTGTACTAGAATATGGTCGAGTGGGACGAGCGGCTGGGGCGGCGCATGCTTTGCAGTGAGGCGCCCGACGTGGAAAAATACTGGGGCGGCGCTGCGGTCGAAGTGGATTGGGCCGCATCAAGGTCGCGCCGTTGGAAACTGCTGGCGATACTGCTCGGCAGGGTCATTCGTACGACTTCGCGCGCTGGTATTTGCGTTCAGACGGATCAAATGGGGTTCATAATTGCATATGACATGTATTTATGCCTTAAGAATAAATTCCTTTCTTTCTCTTTTTTATTTTATTTTTTAATGCCGCTCGATGATTTCGCGTGCATTGCGGCCGCAGTGTCGGCTTTCATTCTACGATGTTATTGTACGGTTCCCTTTGGAGAAAAAAATATTTGTCTCGTTCTTCAAGCAGCATGTATCTCTCATGTGTATTGTTGCGCATATAGTTTATCTATCAGTAGGTCTTGCGAAACGCGGACGAAGCAACATATGTAACCTTCCTGCTTGCCGCTTCAAACAATTGTAAAGCATATCTGCCCCATCCGGCGCCTTGTACTTAGATTTACGGGAAGCATTCGTATAGATTTAAAAGAAAGAGTAAACTGCAGTGCAACATTCCATTCAAGTTTCCGCCTTTCTCGCGTAACAGAATGCGGAGTAATAATTGGTACTGGGTCATTTATTGCAGTCGGACCTCGAGCGCCGAAAACGGTTTTAGTTAGCCATACGTGGAATTTTTTTTTTTCCAGTCGATACTTCAAAAAAGAAAACAAAGAAAGAAAGGCTGCGCGGTAGCCTAATTAGTGCCTATATCGTGGATATGGCGTTGCGCACTAAACTGGAGCTCGCGGGTTCAATCCAGGTCGCGGAATGCGGGTGGAACTGAAATGGAAAAAGGCTCGTGTACTTCTATTTAGGTGCACGTTAAACAACCCCAGGTGGCAAAAACTAAACCGGGTGCCTCATAATCATATCGTGGTTTTGCCACGTAAAACTCAAGTATTTGCTCATATTAAAAAATGAAAAAGCAGGTGGCTGCGTTCTTCGGCTTATTTCTGGGGATGCAAACAACATAAATTATTCTTGAGTCTGTTTTCCGAGCAAAACATGTTATCCTTATCCTATATTTCATGCGTAAATGTAATGCCGTTCCCAAATGTATGACCGCTCATGCTCTGCAGCTTGTATATTATAAACGGCTGCGTTCAGTTATCCGGTGCACTATTATAACGAGCATAATGAAACAATTGAAGGAACGGCATGTCCCACATATACGCGTAGAGATATGTGCAGATCTGTTGCGTTCGTTGAAGAAGATAAGTGTGGTACCACATGGGGCACTGAGTTTTGATGGGTTGAAAACATGGTGAGACTGTCAAAAATTCTTGTCTGAATCAAGTTAGCAGATTTACAGGCTGCCCCAAAACGGGGCGTTTATATTGAATGAGAGCTAGGAACTTGTTGAGCAGGACTTATTAACACCCGTCCGTTAATTCTCTCAGGAACTGCGCCTCTGCGCAACAGCCACGACTCTCCGGCAGCAAAATCATTCGGAACAACAGTCCTCACTTGCATGCAGTCACTCACCTTTGAGATTTCAATAGTGCTAGCTAGCTGTTATGCGTTACATTCGAACGGAAATGACTATTCGGCGTCGTACAGTATATCAATATAACACTTGCACGCACGCACCACACGCACGCACGCACGCACGCACGCACGCGCACACATACACAGACGCACAGACACACATCTTTCTTCTTTCTGGGGTTTTACGTGCCAAAACCAGTTCTGGTTATGAGGCACGCCGTAGTGGAGGGCTCCGGAGTAATTTTGACCACCTGGGGTTCTTTAACGTGCACTACAACGCAAGCACACGGGCGTTTTTGCATTTCGCCTCCATCGAAATGCGTCTGCCGAGGCCGGGATTCGATCCCGCGACTTCGTGCTCAGCAGCGCAACGCTAGGTGACTGAGCCACCTCGGCGGGTCCACGCACACACATACACATTATATATAAGATGGTTTTGCCTGCTATGAATATTATTTCTGCGACTGAGAGTTTTATTTCCAGTATTCACTAATAAGTGTGTTTGTTACTGCAAACACGTGCGCTTATTCCGGTCGGGAGTTCTCACTTTTTCAATTATTGCATTAGAATACCTGTTATTTTTTCCCTTACATATATATATCGTAAATATATATGTCTATATATGTACCCTTTGATTTCATTACCTAGAAATACATTGGTCATTCTTCGCGCCACGCAGTTATTAACCTGGTTTATTTCACTCTAAGATTGTTTTCTTCGATCATTGTCCCTGATCAATATCCACCAACAAGAAGCGCGTGCAAAATGACACGATATCAATAATAAAATTTTCTTACGTAGCCTTCATGGTGCGGAGATACCAGTCACCTTTAGAGGACAGTGGTAAAAACAGCTGTTAACCTGGATAAAACTACATTTGGCACCGGCCGTCAAGAGCCTTGAGCGCACCGAAGTAACTAAACCATTAAAAAAATGTACTGCACAGAGGTTCTGCGAGAAAAACTGGGCGTCCGCCAGCGTCCGCGTAGCGAACGCGCGCTCGCTAGCAGACGACGCTCTTGACAACGACAGCAAAATTGAAGACGTCGCGTTGTAAAATCTATGCCTCAAATATATATGTTTGGCAAAATTGTGCAAACATAAAGTTGCAGTTGAAATAAAGCGCTACTTTAAGAGCGTACTATGCGCAATCGGCCTCGGCGCCCGCAGCGACAGTGCGTTGAATATGCCGCGGAGCGCGTCTCCGCCCCAATTCAGTTCGCTCGCAGCGCCCTCGCACTATTTTTCCACACGCGGCGCCTCAGCGGCAGAGCGCCGTTCGGCCCATCGACCATTCTCATGGAGTTTCTTTTCTTCCTCCATGAGTACACTCTACCGCGAGGTAATCTGAGATCCTGGCTTGTGGTAGGACATACAGTGAGAGGCGAGGATCACAGAGTTGCGAGGATGGACGTGTCGTCGGCGTACTGCACGATGGGGAGACGGTCATCCAGGAGCATACCAGGAACAGGGTTGGCCTGAGGACAGAACCCTGAGGCACTCCTGACGGCGCAGGTTAGAGTGGGCATCGCAGTAAACATCAGGCTGGCTGCGCCTGATCAGGAAGTTGGCCATGCCACCTAACCATTACCTTCACTTGCGCTGACACTTGTAAGAACAACCGTGTTTGCGGCATAAAGTGATCTCAGAATGCCAGCTTGCGCGAAACAGTTGCCGCAGCCTCGGAGACATCGCAGATCCACCTATTCGTGCCTTCGACGAGTACTGCTGCAGTTCTTATGTGCTGCCCTTAGTTGAAACAATAGAGTGCCACTGTTAGTAATGTGCAACAGGTGTGTGTTTAGTCGCCATGTAAAAAAAGGTGGCACGTCCCACCCGCCATGTGCACTAAACTGTAGTGCTGCGAATGCTGACTCGTGGGTCTTTTCTTTCTCCACCTTTATGAGATGACTATAGGTTATGCGTCTCCTATGTGGAGGTCACAAGATGGTTGTGCTATTGTGCTCAGCAGTGGTCACACACGTGACTGCATTTCTTTCCCTTCTTCACTGCTTGTGCTGACCACACCAGTTGGGGCGTTACCACTTTCCATTTGTTCCACTCTCATAGGGACAGTCTATTTCCTTCACTTAAATCTTCTTAGCTGCTCTTCTGTGTTAGCTGGGGGGTATTCTGTAAGTGTCCACCTAGTGGACATGTCTAATAGTGGTGCAAGTCTGGTGCTGAAGTTCTGATTGGCTGGACTGGGGTATGCGTCAGAAGGACACACGGGCCCCCAGCCGATCAGTGCTTCATCAGCAAACGAGCCCCCCCCCCCTCCCGTAGAGTTATGTGATACTATGTGTGCATGGTGAGCGATCACGTAAACAACTGCACTTCCCTGCTGCTGTCACTTACGAGCATTTTCAAAGTTAAAGATGTATGAGTGCACAAATCAGCTCATCGCTCTGTTATACACATGGCCATTCCTTTCGCTGTTCATATATTACGTGTGTAACTTTGCATCCGTGATCGACATTGTAAATGTGTAACGTGTAGCAAGCTGGCAACGCTGTACATGCCCCAACTGCATAAAAGCATGCCGCTGATAATAAACGATGGCTGCCGAGACACTAACGCACATGTGCAATCAGTTTGATACATGGTGTCAGAAGTAGCCATTCGAGCACTTCTACAGGGACCTACAGTTGAAGGTTAGGAGCTGCAATTTTGGCACACTACAAGACTCAATGTTTTCGGAACTGCAAGCAAAACGGAACTGCAAGCAAAAACCTGCAATAAAAGCTGTTAGCCAAGAACGACTTAGCCCTTGAGGCGGCCGTAGAGGGAGCAAAAGCAGAGCAAGTTGCACTTGCACGTAGTAGATTATGGGGTGAGGAAAAGAGTGTTGCGGTAGCAAACCACGTCAAAGACAAACACCGGGACAGATACCAAGGAAAAAAGCAGATGCAGCTTTTGCGACAAAGTGCACAAGGTTAGACAAGATGATGTGCTTGGCCCGCAGATCAGATTTCGACGATTGTTGAGTGTGCTTGCCGCTATCATTTTGTTAAATTTTGGTTGTTTTACTGGGCACAGGTTTGCCTAATGCAATGTGCCACCGTAGCTGTTAGCCGTCACTTCAATGCGACAGTATTAATAACAGGGTAGCAGTCGACGTAATAAAACTTCATAGATATAGATTACACGTTGTACAAGCCTACTCTACAACCTCTAGTGATGATGAATAAATGGAACAGTTTTATGAGGATGTTTGGGTGAGAAATCGGGCAACTATGGCATCAACTCTAGAAATTGTAGACAAGAGATAATGGGAGAATCGCCTTCGAATTAATAATACTTTCTTCCAGAAGCGCAATAACACACAGTGAACCTGGAAAAGCCCTAATGGGAAACAAATGAAACGGATTTTATCGACCCTTTTCGTGGCAATCTTGTGGGCGCTAACCTGTTTGATCACGTGGTGACGCGTCTATTGCTTACCTCCACTGCCTCCGTGTTTGCAATGGATGTGTATGACGCCGGCGCGGCCTAGCAAACCTCCGTTTGGGCAGATATCGTAGACAACACGAAGTTTTGGCCACAGCTTCAGAGAACATGCAAAAGCACTTTCGGAGGTGATTAAGCTTCGTCCAAACTGCACGAGCAGCGCATATGGTGCTTCCTTTCAAAGCGGAGCTACAAATGTATTCCCAGCTATCCAAACGTTACGCTCATGAATTGAATCGGGATTAGTGTGTTTTGCTGTTCGTTCTTTATTTGGCACATAATTTGAAGCAGTGGCTTGTCACGTTTCTGACTCAGTAAAGTTCTTCAGTACGGTCACTATCTGATTTTATTCTGCCTAATCGCTCGTGGGTGTGCTCAGTTCCGTTAGATTTTTTCTTGCTATGCACAAGGCTTGAAATATAGCTGTTTTGTACATTGTAATACCTTGTAGCAAAGACGTATTATCGGTAGTAACTTGCTTACTCTTGTGGACCGTCATGAAAAATTTAGCTTCAACCATTTGTGCACTATTGGTGTAGTACCCTCATTTATTGTGTGTATGTAGTGCACATATATTCAAGTGTGAGCCCATTCACTTATTCTTGACACTTTGGCGAAAGAGTGGGCACAAGTTTCCGTGCCAGTTGGGGTAAATGTGTTTAGATACTGTGCGCAAAACCTACTGGGACAGGAAGTGGCGCTACTTCCTTATCATTGTTTAACGAGCGCTACTCACTCTTACCGATATACCAGGGCAGCAGCCCTTTTTTTTTTTAAGGTTAGCGACACAACGCTGGTGGATGAGCAAGTTTCTGTATCCTCGAGGAAAGCCGTACATATCGAAGTACTGAAATCATGTACGAACAGTTGCAGCAGCAGTCCGCGAAAGTGGCCACACACATTCATTAGATTCCTTAACGTGCCAGTGACTATTTTTGCAGCCAACTACTGCACATGCCTTCAATCCACATGATTCAATCCAGCATGATTTGAGCTGAGTGTGTTAGCGAAAACTCAGTTGCATTTCCAAAAGCTGATTGCACAGAAGTAAGGTGGAAGTGGTAATGGTTTCGTATTCGTGTGCGTTCGCTGAGGCGATGTGCGGCGAGCCGTCGAATGCACCGTCTCGTTTCTCTAGAACAAACTGCTCCGCGAAAAGGGTCAATACTCTGTGCTCAACCTAGCATAGTGCAGAATGTAGCAGTGTTAGGTAGGGTAAATGTCAATGATCCTAGATTAGTGAGGTCTACGGGAGAAAGACCAAATTAGTTGCAAGGAAGCAGGCCAACATAGACGCAGTCAGGGGAAAAGTAGATGAATTCAGGCTGGTGCTCTCAAACAAATATGCAGCTTTCGAACAGGAATATGAAGATAAGATTCAAGGTAATGACTGAAACCGTAACTAGGCTGATTTCAAAAGCATCAATTGAAGTGGGAGGTTAGGCACAAAGGCAAAGACGTATGTAAGCTCTCCCGAGCAACAAAGAACCTAATAAAGAAACAACAAACCATGAAAGTGCGCATACTGCAGGTATTATCAAATTGTGACCGGCAGCTTACTGCTATCATTGAAAAGTGTAGAACAATTGCATTCTACGGGTACTAACATAGGGGGGCAGTAACTTGGAGGGTAACAAGCTTGGGAACAAGTTAAGAACTGTGCAAAGAGCGAAGGAACGAAAAAGGTTCGGTGTAACTTGAAGAGACAGGAAGAGAGTGGCGTGGATCATAAGAGCAAATAAGGGTAGCCAACATTCTAGTTGACATTAAGAGGAAAAAATGGAGCTAGGCAGGCCATGTAATGCATAGGGCAGATAATCGGTTGTCTGTCAAGTTGCAGAATAGGTGCTAAAGAAAGGAAAGCAGTCGAGGACGGCAGATAGTTGGATGGGGTGATGAAATCAAGAAATTTGCAGGCACAACTTGCGATAAGATAATGCAAGACAGGGGTAATTGAAGATCATTGGGAGAGGCACCAAGGTCATTGAAGAGCAGCACATACCCAATGTTACATGCTCAGCGACCCAAGTGACGGTTGGTTTTCAACCCAGTTCTCTCAGCACAGCAGCCAGATGCAGCCCATTTTTGACCACTCAGTGACGTAAGTTGGTGGTTAAAAAAGTTAGGTGCGGACATGCATACATACATACAGGCCTACTGCTAACTGGGTAAAGTTCTTAAAGAATGCTATTGCGTTAAAAATGCACTTTGGCATTTCATATATGTGTAGGGCAGATAACTGACGATCTACCGGGGCTACTGAATGGATACCAATAGAACTGACGTGCAATCGTGGACAGCAGACAATTAGGTACTGTGATGAAATAGAAAACTTGAAAGCGTAGGATGGTATCAACTTGCACAAGATATGGGTTGACTGGGATTCTCCAGTGGACATTACATAGGCTGATGGCGATGACCTTAGGATCTTGCAATCACTTTGCATTATTTAGAGCTTTGCATAGCTTTAGAACATATCAGAAAAAAAGTAAGCGATATGTTCTGCTGTCCTGGAGAAGCCTTGCACTGAAAAAGGTTGCCCTGCTTTCGAGTATTCAGTCTGCATTGTCCCTTGTTGGGCCATTTAGGAATACTGAACCGAAAGGGTTATGTTGTGTTCCACGGCTATGCAATGTAAGGTGCCCTGGCATTTTATTCTATTGTTGGATTTACGTGGTGTTCTCGATACTGTAACAGGACTGCAATCGCTCCAATTATTTTCTGCAGGCCTCACAAATGCGACGAGCCTAGCTGAAAGTATCACTGCCAAAATGACATGCCACGCCCCCTCCAAGGTGATCGGTCAGAAGGAGGTTGGCACGCAGTGCAGCTTCTTGCCTCTGGTTGATGAGTCTGTTGGGTGCTCCTTCAAAGTAGCCAGCAAGTCGACGAGCGTGCAGACTGCAGAGACTGTGGATCAGTCAATCTCCACCTCAGGTGGGCAGTGACCGGCACTTCTCTTACATTTGCTTGCCTGTGTGAGTTTGTGGTAAATAGCCAAGTCGGCCTAGCTTGGTACGACCTGCTCAAGTGTATTACATTCTGCTCCCGAGGACATATTAGCATACCTGCCAACTCTCCCGAATTGTCCGGGAGCCTCCCAAATTTTTCTCGCATGTCCCGATCGTACGGACGCGACCTCAGATCTCCCGAAAAGTGGCGGCCACTTTTTTTTTTTCTTTACAGCCTGTAATATAACCATGCAAACAAGCGGCGCAGGAGCAGTTCGCCATCAGCATGCACCGTGAACGTGGTAGCGGCCGCCGGCACCACCACGGACACGAGCAGCCGACGGGCACTGCCATATTGGATTTTCCGGTTTGCTCGTCTCAGGCTAGGTCGAGCGTTTTTAGCAATTAAGTCGTTATACAGTCGAATCTCGATAATTCGAACTTGTAGGGGCCCGAAAATTTCTTCCAATAAAAAGAACTTCGAATTAAAAGGACTTATCTTTGACGTATTAGTGCACCATAGTGCTACGTACGAACAGTGCGAGTCGTGAAATATCGCGCCGCGCAAGCACATAGCGAGCGAGGGCCACGAAACTGCCCACGCCAGCCAATGCTTGCATCCGGATAGCGCCTCTTCCTCTTCACAACCACAATCTCTCTCTCTCTCTCTCGCATCTCAATAACGGCAGTGAACGAAACTTCGGGGAGCGGGCGGCGCCGGCATGGCGACGCGCGCGAGCGGAGATCGTTGTTGGTGAGAGAGGAGGGCGGCAGGGAAGCGAATTAGGCCTCGGCAACCTTGTCGCTTCGGTGGCTCCCCTCGCCCTCCCTCTCAACTCCCTCATAGCTCCGTCACCTTCGACTGTCTGCGAGCACGCCCACCGTCGTGCTGGCGCCGCCGCCTACCACCGCTCCCGCCAGCTTAGCCCGCTCCCCGAAGTTTAGTTTTCTGCCGTTGAAGCGAGCGTTGGCCGGACTGGGCCTCCGCGTTGCTTCCCTCCTGCGCCGCAGCCGCAGCATTGGCTGAGACGTCGGCACGTACACGCGTGTTCCGGCACCAGCGCGATGCAGAAACAGCGACCTTGCCATTTGAGAGAGTGAAATTTTCGCCGCGGTATTTTTTTCTTTCTTTTTTATACCTCCGCGCGGCGTTGAGAGGTCTCTCCTCAGCTTTTGCTTTATGGCGGTGTCGGAGCAATGCCGGTCGGAGGCACCACCATGTGATTTGGCGTGCTGCTGAGAGCATTGTCGGTGAGCAGTTATGTTCGAATTAACCGTCGCAAATGCTTTCGCGTTCGAAATACCGAGCGTTTTCGCCTATTGGAATACACATAACTTTGACAGAACCACAGCGTTAGTTCTAATTAAATGGAAGTTCGAATTAAGCGTGTTCGAATTAACGAGATTCGACTGTATGACCGTGAGTGCGCTAGGCTTCAGTTGGCTTTGTCAGGTTGTCGAGTGAAGTGCGAATGCCGAAATACTCTTTGTTTCCCTGAGTTTAGTTGGAACTATCGATGGCAATTTCAAAAGCCAAGAATAAGTGCCGTATTTTCCGGCCTATAACGCACACCTTTGTATAAGGCGCACCCCCCTCAAAACGGCAGTTTTTCCAGAAAAAGATGTATATAAGTCGCACCGGTGTATAAGACGCAGCTGTTCGGTGGGTAAGTGATATTTAAAAAAAATTTACAGTGACTTTTCACTCGGTGAACGCGGGTCACGCGCAAGCGTATGAGTGCCATATATTTCCACCCCAGGCACATTTCTGCCGTCGTGGCTGCCGCGATGTTCTGTAGAAAGTCCAAGGGTGATAACATTGTCCCCGCGCACCGTATGCTGTATGTGCGAGTGAAAGTCTGTGATGGTGACCCGAATCGCGCACAAAGGAAGAAAGCGGGAAGGTGCGCTAGCATGGAAGGTAAGAGGGGGAGGCGGGGGGCTTGTACTCCGTTAGCAACTGCGTTTTTTGCGCAGCGGTGCATGGTGTATCTCGATAGTGATCTGTAGATGCGACGACTTCGGGGTCGGTCGACACGCGGTCGTCCTGTCGCCGCTTGTGTTGCTGCTCCGTCCTTCTCACACGGCGCTCGGGAACTCGATCACAAAAAGAACCCGGCACCTCGATATCGCGCACAGAAGCCGGAGCAGTTAAGTCAACCAGTGTGCTTCGCGTGGCCATAACAGCGCATGCGATTTTGACGGCAGTTTTCCCGAAAAAAAAAAAATAAACATGGTACATATGTCGCACCATTATATAAGACACACCAATGGAAAATTCAGAAGAAAAAAATGCATCTCATACACCGGAAAATACGGTCGTGCAAGTATTTCTGAGCTCATACACCGAGTTTCTGTGCTTTGTCACTTTTCGGAGTCATGACAAGTATGGACTCTGTACCATGTGCGCCGTTTCGCACGGCGGCAACATTTTTGTTGGGGGGGGGTGAAATGTTTTTACCCCTCCCCCTCGCGCGACGGTCTCCCGAATTTTCATGTTGCAAGGTTGGCAGGTATGTATTAGCTGGTTTGTGCTTCTTGTCTGCATTCTGATTGGGGCAAAATGCAAAAACACTGCTCTACTTGGCACATTGAAGCATCTTAGCTGGTAGAGCTTAATCCAGAGCCCTCTTGCTCTGGTGCTGTTGTAGCCCTTGCGTGGCTTTACGATAGCGTTAAACCCAGTGGCTCTCTTAGTTATGCCTAAACCAGTATATTAATGTAAAAATGTGGATACAGATCAACGCTGAGTGTAAGTCGACAGCTGTGTCTCAGGTGAATAAAATTCAAAGAGAATTCTTTAATGCAGTTAACTACAAAACATGCTTTGTGTTTTATCAATCTGCTCATTCATTGAGAGAGGCGAGAACTGCATGGGAACTGTCAGGATTCTTGTTATGGGACACCTTTGAGTCACGACATCCCACAGCACAGGTCTAAGCAGCTCTAGGCATGTGCAACACTGTCATCAGGCAATGAGCAGCATGTACCGGGCACCTGAGGTGCACGCCAGCTATCCCTTCAGTCGACCTGTAATTGTCTTCAAGTGATTGCTGTCCATGCACTCGTTTTGATCGTCTCCTGTCGATAGCGACTTCAGGTTTCTTTGCCCAGTGTTTGCAGACCACAGTGGCTGACGAGACCTCTTCTGTACCACCTGTCACGGTGGCTCAGTTAGCTAAGGCGTTGCGCTGCTGAGCATGAGGTTGCAGGATCGAATCTCGGCCGCGGCCGCCGCATTTCAATGGAGGTGAAATGCAAAAACGCCTGTGTGCTTGCATTATAGTGCACATTAAAGAACACTACGTGGACAAAATTAATCCAGAGCCCTCCACTACGGCATGCCTCATAATCAGAACTGGTTCATCAGAACTCATAATCAGAACACTTAAAGCTCTAGAAAGAAGAAAAAGACCTCTTCTCTACTGGTGATTTATCGCAGTGGGTAGTTGTTGTTCTGCAGCGTTCCTGTTACAATGTGCTAAACCTTTTGCTAATGCGAAAGCTCAAGCCTTTCAGTAGAACTCGTGCTTGGTGCTCGCAGAGAAATTCTACCATAGTGTCTTCAAGTTCACTGTCAACAGGGTAGCCGTTGCGCAACAAAGCTTCCAGTGAAAATCGACCGTTACACTGTTAGTATTTCTATTCACCGAAACCAAATGGTGGACTGCCACTATCCCGCTGTACGCTTCCATTGATTTGATCGCATTGTTTGCAAATGCTGTAATAAAGTCAAGCGAGGAGATGTTATTTGTGCACCCCTAGCAGTATTAACACATGTTTGCACAAATTTTGCAAAGTTGCCGTGTTGGCCACAGTACGGAAAAATGGTGATGAGGCTTTCTCCATTATAACAACTGCAAACAAGACAATTTTTTTTATTTTGGTTCACAGTATACATGGCAAACACAGGAAGACTGTGCTAAAGGTATTTTACAACACCTGACCAAGGCCCAGCCTCTTCTTGGTAATTGCAGCATCAGATTTCCAAAATGTTTACGTGATGTTTACTGGCACTAAGTGGAATTCAAATATGTTCTTTGTCACAGCGTAATAATAATATAGTCGCTGGCTGATTTTTTTCGGACACCCGATTTTCCGGACCTACCCACATATTCGGACTCTGCCATGGTATCACAACGCGCTCCACAGACTCAATCTATAACAACCAAAATTTCGCATGTTTCAAACTCTTCTCATTCGATTTTGTGGACTTTTTCTCTCAATCGCAAGTGAAGAGCTACCGAAAATGTAAACATCGCCGCCATGTGAGTTTTCTGCAGCCTCAAACCCCCGTTGCACGCATCTCGCATGTCATTTCAGAGCTTCTGTTTTTGATACAGCATCGATAGCAGGCACCGCTTGCTGCACCCTCCCACGAGGCTTCACGCTGTCACTGCTGTCGACACTTGTCAGTCGCATACGGTCAGTTGTACACTCGGCCACAAAATATTGCGGGGCACACGACCGCGTGGTGAAACGGCCCTCCCCACCTTCTGGCGGCCCGTGCCGATTGTCGAGACCAATGCTTGCACGCCAGCGCGTCCCTTTGTGACTGCAAGTGTGCATGTTTCCGCGCTTTCTCCTTGTGCGCTGGCGATATCCGAGTGTAGCCACGAGGTGCCCCTCTTGACATTGTCACGGCGGTGGCTTCGATGGACAAAACTATATGAAGCGTGAGCTGGCCCACGCTGCATGCCGCGACGCTAGGCTCAGCTGCTTCAACAAGCGATCGTCTGCAGTGGTTTCATCGGCAGCTGCTACGGATGGCACTGACACTGTCTTCGTCGTCCGCCTCCACTTCAATAAATTCTTCGAAGTGAGAAAATTATAGCAGATTGACGATTGAATATAAGGCCACCATTATCTGGCAAGTGCAAAGTGGCCGATTGAAAGTGGACGTCACAAAGGAATTTGAAATCTCGAAGCAGACAATATAAGACTCCATAAACAACATGGTGTAGATTTTTGAAGCCACCGAGAGATCTGCTGGATCCCGACAGAAGAATGTCTGCCAAGTCAGAAATTCTGACGCTTCAGTTGGACATTGGGGGCTTTAAATTTAGTGATGGCTGGGTCCGAAATGTAAAAAAAAGAGACAATGTAAGTTTTAAGAAAATGGGCAGTAAAAGTGTCCTATATAAAATCATGCCAGAAAATCATACGTTTTGCAAATGCCAAACATGGCCTTCAAACCTCGAGTGCTGATAGAGGATCGGAGAGCAAGCTGGGTCGAAGCTTTTTGACACTGTCCTCTAAGGGTCATAGAAATCCATAAAAAATTTCAAACACTCCAGTTCTCTCACTTCGTCATTTTTTACTATTTTGAAATATAATTTATACGTGTGGACTTCACAAACAGTCATGAAGCATTCAGATGCCGTGTCACACACCCCGTGAACAAGGCGCCAACGCCGCACAAAATTCCAAAGCCGACTTATCAGCTTCCGAAAATAATCCCACGAAAGCAAGGGCAATTAATAATGGGACCTTTGGTGTGCCAGCGAACGCCGGTTGCTGTCCAAGGACCGAGTCAGAGCCCAGAGTTGTCAAAACACAACAAAATATATTCTTCACACACGGCAGTTACACACGCACTTGCACACTCAGGCTAGACACATCAGCATACAATTCAGATGGGTATTCACAAAACAAAGGAAAACAATTAACGACAAGCACTAAGAGTCCAACACGTTTATATAGCCTTCACAGGCGTCCTCGAACCTTCCTATCAGAGTCGTGCTCCCATAATATGGCCAAAGCATGGGAATCTTCTAGTTCATTCTCGCAACTTCGATTGCCGCCGTCGGAGCGTTGTCGAGGGGGGTGATGATTAATTCGTTGACGCGCGCTGTTGTACTCTCTCTCTCTCTCTCGACTTGCCAGGTAAGAGGGTCTGAGAGGGTGTTTCAGTGTGCGCGTTCTCACTCGCTTGTTACCATGACCTTCGCGTGACTTGCAGATGCTTCTAGACTCCGTTGGTTGTGTCGGCTGTTTGAGGCGTATGCGCTCTCCCCCTCTGTTGAATTTGCCGCTGGGCCGGCTTGCTTCTTTCGCTGGCTTGCGTGACACACGGCGCGCTTTGATTATGCGCTCTTTTGTTACATGCAGAAATATTGAGAAAATCAAACACGACCACTAGGCATCAATTGTTCTATTATACCTGAAGTCACCCTCAACACATCCCAAATCAAAAGAAAAGGAAGCTTATCATTAACTTTAGTATCGGTTCTTCTTGCAGATTTCATAGTACAGTCGAACCCACTTATAACGATAATGATATACAATGTTTCCTGTGGTGAAATAGCCCGTTAGCTACAACGCCCCCAGGCCTCATTATCAGTTATAACGATGTAGTCTGGCCACTGGGTGTCCATGTCGAAAAGTAATGGCATGTGAAATCCTTGAAAAAAAAGGGAAAAAAAAGAAATTCGAGCCGGCCACATGCTGCTGCGCTGTTTTCCAGCCTTCACCACATTGCCAGCCTCGCGCACGTCTCTCCCGTCACCCTTCCACCCCTCCGAAAAAGAATGGGCTGTACCCATAGCTCTACACCGCACCATCCTCGGAAACACAAGTGGACTTTTTGCAAGAGACCTTCTTCTGCACTACGTGGAGCACCGGGACGCCTTGGAGAAGGCTGTCGGCAAGCTTCGCGTAAAGCACGCAAAGCTGACGGACGTAAGGTTTTCTCGTGCAAGCCAGTGACAAGTACATGATGAGGTGCTTGTGGCGTTATCGCCCCAGCGTTTCTTCTGGACTTCTCAAGCTGAGGGGCTGCTGTGGCAACCTTCTCGCATTTTTTAAAACTCTCCTTTTGAGGCCACCAAAGCGATGCCTCGGCGGAGCTTACATATCACTTGCCGCCCGTGACCCCGCTTTGCAGTTGTTATAGGTGTGCCATTATTGAACGCCGACAGCCGCGGCTTGTTACACGTTATCGGAGTGTGGGCCAAGGAGAGTTGAACAGTCGAGTCAACACAGTCGGCAGCCGGATGGAAGGAAGGTGGTGGGGGGGCACTGGCCTCTCCACCATTATAACTTTCTTGCAACAGCCATGCCATTCTTTTATTTTGATTTTTTTTCATGCAACCCGGTTATAACAATGAAATTTTCTTGGCACTTGAATATTGTTATACGTGGGTTCAGCTGTACTACTTTTGTTTCATTTGTGCAGCATCAAGGCCTTCTATTTCCACATCAACAACCAGCGGGGACAATTCACAGCAGGGATACCTCCACCTAGATCATCTCTGTGACTATGAGCCTGATAAACTGTTTCGCTCAGAAGCACATGCCAGGGTCCATACTAGCGAGCGTCTGTTTAATTGCCATTTGTGCCCTCAGAGCTTCTCAAGAAAAGCCACCCTGAAGAGGCACTTGTGCGTCCACATAGGAGAGCGGCCATTTCAGTGCCCTTCATGCCTTCGGAGATTCTCACGAAAAACCCACTTGAAAGACCACCTGCACACCCACACAGTTGAGAAGGCATTTCAGTGCCCTTTGTGCCTTCGGACCTTCTCACAAACGACCCACCTGAAAGACCACCTGAGCACCCACAAAGGCGAGAAGCCATTTCAGTGCCCTTCATGCCCTCAAAGCTTCTCATGTAAGTCCAGCATGAATAGACACCTACGAGCCCACAAAGACAAGAAGCCATTACAGTGCCCTTCATGCATTCAGCGCTTCACACGAAAGGCCCACCTGAAAATCCACCTGTGCACCCACACAGGTGAGAAGCCATTTCAGTGCCCTTCATGCCTTCAGGGCTTCTCACGAAAAACCCACTTGAAAGACCACCTGCGCAGCCACACAGGTGAGAAGCCATTTCAGTGCCCTTCGTGCCCTCAAAGCTTCTCGCGTAAGTCCACCATGAACGTTCACCTGCGCATCCACACAGATGATAAACCATGGCAGTGCCCTTCATGCCCTCAAAGCTTCTCGCGCAAGTCCAGCATGAAGAGACACCTACAAACCCACACAGACAAGAAGCCATTTTAGTGTGGAGCTTCTCACGAAAGACCCACCTGCTAACTCACCGGCGCACCCACACAGGTCAGAAGCCCTCAATGTTTCATGTATAAGTCCAGCATGAAGAAACACCTGTGAACCGACACAGACCAGAAGCCATTTCAATATCTAGATTCCCTCGGTGCTTCTTGCGCAAGCCCAGCATGGCGGCACACCTGCACACGCACACAGGCGAGAATCCATTTCAGTGCCTTTCATGCACTCAGAAATTCTCACTGAAGAGTGCCAGGAATCAACACCTGAGCTTTTGTACAGGTGACCACACATACCATTGCGCTGTCTGCTCCAAGTCCTTTGCATGGGCTGATTACTTGAGCAGACATACGAGAACACTGCACCATGGTACTGTAGAGTGTCAATAGGCATGTTGAACTACTTCAATTTTCAATTAAAAATCTATAGACATGGAGCATGCTACCGGGTGTTCTACAGGTAGCACAAGTGTCCTCATATGCTCTTAACTGACACAGCAAGCGTCATTTGTTAGTTTAAAGCAAGAACATGGACGGGGAAGAAGTTTGGCACGGGACTCGCTCTCTTTTGAAAGGAAGGTCAGAGAAAACAGGCCGACGCAAGATATCCAACCTCACATGTGGGACAGCACCAACTGCGGTGGTGTCACACATGTGATGTAAAGGAAATGAAATGTACACCTATGGTTCACACATGATGAGAGCTGTCTATAAAAATTAAAAACGGAGCCTTAGGGGACTTTGAGAGAAGCCCACTTCCAGTTTGCTGCCTGGGGTTCTCCTCCTATTGCTGAAAAACCTATGCAAAATGTCTTTTTTTTTTGTAGATTATGCTTATTTTTGGTGTGCTTTGCATATTTAGTTCGAAAATAAAGTTTTTTTCTGGGTTTTTATGTGTCTTGTCATTGGATTAAATATGGTGACGGGAAACCGAAATGAAATCGAGCTGGTGGGTGATGCCGGAATGCGATCCCACCACCGCGAAACATGACTCTCACTTTCCACCGCCTCCACCAGGGAACACCAGTGGATTTGTTTTATTGCCTATTAAATGCGTGCATTAAGTTTCCAACGACACTATGCCACAGGTGCTGTGAAACGTATAGGTGAACATGCTTATCGCAATAGCGTTGGCTGCGATGACTGTGGATGCAACGTGCGACGACCGACGAGATTTGCTGGTTTCAGAATAGGAAACTAAGTGCGTGCTATCATTTTCACTTGGTACAGGTGGATGCGCATAGTGGCGGAAACAGCCGTGGCGAATGCCTACTGCTCTCAATCGTGTGGGCCTCGCACATTTTCTTGTTCACATAATATTTAGCAACCGCAACCCTTTTGCTGTTTGGCGATTTACGGAACACTGGTGGCGAAGGATCCTAATGTCCGGAAATGTATGAAAGGGACCCTAGCCCGATTTTGACAATATTGTATAACAGCACCGTGTCGTTAGCGTAGGTCCTTCAGATGATTAAGTGTTACATTTAAGCGCTCCGCGTAATGTGTGTAACTTGTAATGCGGGTGTGCATATAGCAATTTTTGAGACCGAATCAAATACGAATTGAACGGTGTCAGAATCAAAATTGAATATTGATTAGTTGCCGATTGCAAAAGCCACTGAGAGCATTACAAGTTGGCACAGTGTGCTACAAGATGGCGCCAGCTGCTTCGCATCCGCGTCGCCGGGGATCGTGCAAGCGTCAATAGAAGAGAAAAGGAAAAAAAAAAGACAATAGCGAAACATAGTTGTGAACCTGAAACTTCTGCGAAAGTCAGTGAAGATTTCTAACTATTTCAGAGCGCCTAATGCTTGACATGCTGTTTAGAGGTATAATAAACATTTTATTTTTCACAGCCTACTTTCTATAACGTTCATTTTTTATTGCAAGTGGCAAACTTGGTTTCGGAGCTACAAGGGTATGTTTGGCAGCTTTTTTTTACGGCAGTCCAGATGTAGCAATGGTCAGTTATAACAATTGGAATTTTCGTTCTTGATATCATTATAAGTGGACCGCACTGTAGGTTCCTGTCATACAAAAAAATTAGCTGAAAAACAAATTACCAACTACCTCTGCCTTAAGTGAACCTTATACGCTCCCCTGACACTGCCAGAATTAAAGTGAACAAAGTACTTCCTGCTGGCAAAAAAAAAACAGCTGCGGGTCTTGACTGTGTCCAATATTGAATGCTTGCTCATTTATCACGAGCGTAGTAGAGGCTCTTATGTAATTTTTTAACATGATTTGGGAAATAGTAGTAATGCCGAATGCATGGGAAACACGCAGTAATAGTACCGTGCCTAAAGGCTGGAAAATTCCCAACATCCCCCAGCAGCTAGTGCGCTATCGCTCTCACTAGCTGTCAGACAGACAGACAAGGAACTTCATTGATGGTCCTGAGGGGCTCCGATGCCCCCTTTTCAGGGAAGTGATGAAGCCGCGGGCCGCTCCACATTGGGACGTGAAGGCCAAGCCTCACCCCAGCATCATGGGTTCTCTGGACAGCCCATATGTGACGTGAAAGGTTGGAGCTCCGTAGCGCAGAGCTCCACTCTTCTTCGGTGCAGTAATGCGGGCCTCTCTGTAACGAGCGCCATCCCCAGAGCATGTGTTCTAAATTAGTTCTTGGTTTGACAAAATCCTATGAAAATATTCTGAACGCCATACTAACATTTACCCTTCATACACAAAACCTGTTAAACATTTTTCATTGCGGGTGTAAAAAGGGTTCAACAACTGATCACCTTGTTCGATTAGGACATGAATATGCAGTGCCCTTGTGCACAAACAACACTGTGTCACAATTTTTTTTTACTTGGATAAAGCCTACGATGCTACATGTAGATTTGGTATATTGGAAGATGTTGCACACCTTGGGATTCGTGGCAAGATGCTGAGGTGTCCAGTGGACTTTATGTCCAATCGAACATTTCAGGTGCGTCTGGGGACAGTGCTTTCATGCATATTCGTCCAGGAAAACGGCATGCCGCAGGGTTGTATTCTACGTACAACACCATACGTGGTGAAAATGAACTCCAGATACAGAAATATGCAATCTGCTATAATGCATTCTTTATATGTTGAGGATCTCCAAGTTGCGTGCTGGCATTGCACATGGTAACTTGCGAACAATTCAGATCACTTTAAATCAGTTGACACAATGGACAAATAAAAATGTCTTTCGTTTCTCCGCTGAAAAAACTGCTGCTGTGGCTTTTTCGCCAAAAGAGGGCTTACAACCGGACTGTATCTTGAGGCTACATAAAGCCATACTGCCAGTCGAACAGGACCACAAGATTTTAGGAGTTTTATTCGATAAGATGCTGAAATTCCTAGCGCGCATAAATAGTGTGAAGGTTAATGCAAGCAAGGCACTTAATGTTCTCTAAATCCTGTCCCGGAAGCACTGGGGCACTTACCGCAAATGTCTTCTATGCATCTGTCGTTGCTTAGTACGCAGTAACATAGACTCTGGTTGCATAATTTATGGCTCAGCCAGACAGTCGTACCTCCGGCAATTAGATCCAGTTCATAATCAAGGGCTACACCTAGCAACCGGTGCCTACAGGACATCGCCATTCGCAGCTTGTACTCGGAGAGTAATGAGCCGACCTTGGACTGCAACACATGCTTGCCTACATTCTCAAAGTTCGATCATCGGTGGAGCACATTTGCAATAACATTATCACTCGCTGCGGTACACGGCTACACTTCGCCAACAAACCACATGCAATTAGACCCCATACTTGGGTATGAGGAAAAATGTGCCGAATGTGATGTCCTTAGTAGACCACTTTCTGTTGCTAACAGGCCAACCAGATTGTGATGTTGGAGCGACTTTACACAGTAGTACCTTGATTTTTCGTTCACACTTATCCCATTAAGGCCGAAGTAAGATCTACCAATTACGTCTTGTTGATTTTCTTGTGTGAGATTATATTTTCGCACTGTAAATACAGTGTAAAAGTTTCGTTAGTAGCACTTTATTCTTAGAACTGCTATGATAGTGCACTTCTTAAAGTACGCTGGGCCCTTGTGGGAGCATAACTTGATGTAGGTCACCAAATGTCCGTGCTATATTTTATAGCTTCCAAAAACAAAAAGGCTTGCAGCAAAGAGTCATACGAAACTTTGCTGCCTTCCCGCTTTCTTCCTTTCGCGTGTGAGATTTGAGTGGCCAGTTCCCCTTGCAGCCGGTTGCAAGATACGCATTTCGTGCCGCAGCACAGCAGTCGCCCGCCTCCCTCCCTCCCATACCCCCACGGCCTCTCACGTGTTTGCTCTCCGTGATCATGGAGAGCGCTTTTACTCGTGCATATGGTGCGCGGCGACAATTTATCGCCCTTGGAATATATGTGGAACCTCACAGCGACGCCACAAATCCACTTGAATTGTCCATATGATTGCTATCGCAATAAAAAAGCATTAGTGTCCAATTGAACGCCGCTGAGTGGTCCTTCGAGTTTTGAACTCATCGCGCGCAAGCGAGCATATTGACATGCTTGGCGCGTTTTAATTTGGCCTTACCGAGGCGCAGTTAGAGCACATGCAAAAGCTAGCGCCGAAAAAAAGATGTCATCAAAGGGACTATAATGTTTTTGTATTCCCACATATAAGCAGTCTTAAGTGTGTCTGCTGAATTTTTTTAAATATCCCAGATGTATTGCATATTTTTTTGGGGGGGGGCTATTCTGAAAGGTAGTGTGGGTTTCACATGTTGGCAGGTTTTATACGGGAAAATGCGGTATGTCCTGGCTGGATGTTTAATATCTCAACTTTCAAAACATTTCGGCATGTGGTCAAGAAGAAACCCATTGATGAAGTCTCATATGAGAAATTTAACATGCCAGCGAATCATAAGTTTTGCAAATGCCAAATACAGCCTTAAATCCTTGATAGCTCGTTGAGTATCAGAGAGCAAGCTGGGTTGAAGCTTTTCTAGACACCTCTAACGGTTGTAGAAATGCGTGAAAGTCTTCAAAGACTTCAGATTCTCTCACTTCGTAATTTTCTGCCTTTTTGAAAAATAATTTACACGGGTGGACATCACAAAGAATCATGCATTCAGATGCAGAAATATTGAGTAAATCAAAAGGGACCACTAGGCGTCATTTGTTCCATCTTACCTGAAATTACCCTCAAGTCCTCCCAAATCAAAAAAGAAAAGTAAGCTCATCATTAACTTTAGTATCTGTGTTCTCTTTTCGCATTTTGTAATACTACTTTTGTTACATTTGTGCAGCATCAAGGTCCTCTAATTTTGCATCAACAGCCAGCAGTGACAATTCACAGCAGGCATGCCTCCACCAAGATCATCTCTGTGACTGCGAGGGTGATAAACTTGTTCCTGTCGAAGCACATGCCAGAGTCCATACTGCCGAACGTCTGTTTAAGTGCCATTTGTGCCCACGGAGCTTCTCAAGAAGAGACACCCTGAAGAGACACTTGTGCGTCCACACGGGTGAGCGGCCATTTCACTGTCCTTCATGCCTTCAGAGCTTCTCACAAAGGTCCAAGCTCAAGGAACACCTGCAAACCCATACAAGGGAGAATCCATTACAGTGCCCTTCATGCTCTCGGAGCTTCTCACAAACGACCCATCTGAATAACCACCTGTGCACCCACACAGGCGAGAAGCCATTTCAGTGCCCTTCTTGCCCTTGGGTTTTCTCACGAAAGACCCACCTGAAAGATCACCTGCGCACCCATACAGGTGAGAAGCCATGGCAGTGCCCTTCATGCTCTCAAAGCTTCTCGCATAAGTGCAGCATGAAAGACCATCTGCGCACCCACACAGGCGAGAAGACATGGCAGTGCCCTTCATGCTCTCAAAGCTTCTTGCATAAGTCCAGCATGAATTACCATCTGCGCACCCACACAGGCGAGAAGCCGTTTCAGTGCCCTTCATGCTCTCAAAGCTTCTTGCATAAGTTCAGCTTGAAAGCCCACCTGCGCACCCACACAGGCGAGAAGCCGTTTCAGTGCCCTTCTTGCTCTCGGGTTTTCTCACGAAAAGCCCACCTGAAAGCCCACCTGCGCACCCACACAGGCGAGAAGCCGTTTCAGTGCCCTTCTTGCTCTCGGGTCTTCTCACGAAAAACCAACCTGAAAGTCCATCTGCGCACCCACACAGGTGAGAAGCCATGGCAGTGCCCTTCATGCCCTCAAAGCTTCTCGCGTAAGTCCAGTATGCAAGACCACCTGCGCAACCACACAGGCATCGAGAAGCCATTTCAATGCCCTTCTTGCCCTCGTGTCTTTTCACGCAAGTCCAACATGCAGAAACACATGCACACTCATACAGGCGAGAAGCCGTTTCAGTGCCCTTCTTGCTCTCGGAGCTTCTCACGAAAGACTCACCTGAATACCCACCTGCACACCCACACAGGCGAGACGCCATGACAATGGCCTTCATGCCCTCAAAGCTTCTCACTGAAGAGTGCCATGAAGCAACACCTGAGCATTCATAAATGTGACTGGGGACTGTACTGTTGTGCCGTCTGCGCCAAGACTTTTGCACAGGCTGATTACTTGAGCAGACACAAGAGAACACAGCACCATGATACTGTAAATTAGGTGAACAGCCATGTGGAACTAGAGTTTCATTAAAGATCTATAGATACTGACTGTGCTGCAGGGTGTTCTGCTGTATCAGGTGGCACAAGTGTTCTCATATGCTGTTAACTCTTCCACTGTGGTCAGCGTTGCTGACCACCAATTCAAGTTTTTTTCTCAGTGCCACCTATACAGTGGAATCTCGTTGATACGATCTAACAGGAACTGGAAAATAAAGCGTATCATCCGAAAAAATTGTATCATCCAACGTATTATCCAACTAAACCGTATTATCGGGGAAAAAAGAAAAGTATCATCCCGAAAAACGTATTACGCAGAATCGTATCAACAAGGTTCCACTGTAGTTGTTTAGCCAGCAAACAAGTTTTTATTTTTCCTCTTTAGTCTTCTCAGAAAGTGTGCGAGATGGTACTAGTTGTACAGGGAGCGTTTTTATTGTCAAGCAACAGCCTTATAGACCAGCATGCCGGTTGCCACACTGGACCTTGAAAGTTTCTACGGACGCAAAGGTATGTGAACTTCCACTGAACCTTTTTCGGATGTAAGACGTAGCGCAGGAGTAAAGTACGCTGTGGATCAACTTGATGCTGTATTACAATTTTTGTTGTGGTGGTCACCTAAACTGACCCCCATGCATGAAAGGGCTTACAGGTGGGGTCCCATATTGTACAAGTGAAAGTCAACATAAAATCAAATGTGATGTTCAAAACGTTTCTTTCAGTTTGATATGAAGATATGCCGTCTGACGCTGACATTTATGCTGGAGGCAACAGCTCGAGCGATAGCAATTATGACCCAGAAGAGGATATCCGCGATCACTTGTCTGACAACAAATCCGCGATTCCACATGTAACCGAAAGTGCCAGTGAGGCATCTGACACTGAAACAGATGAAGATTCTGCCATCACAGTTCAAAAGGTTCTCGTGTCGAGTACAAAGTATCGGATGTCTCCACCACTACTATTTTCATCTGACTGTGGACTGCCAATTGACATTCTTGCCATCAACAGTGTTACCCCTTTTGGCATTTTTAGCCTTTTTCTGGACACCTGAGTCGATTCAAAAGATTGTTTTTGAAACGAATCTTTACGTGCAGCAAGAAAACAAACGCTATGTTCCAACAACGGACAAAGAAATGCATGCATTCTTGGGGCTCAATTTGTTGATTGAGCTTAAAAGGAGTCCGAGCTATCGTGACTATTGGAGCAGCGCTCCTGATTGAACGACCCATTTATATCAGAAGTCATGACTGTGAATAGATTTGGCTGGCTCCTATCCCATCTCCATCTAAATGACAATGCTCTGCAGCCAGAGTGGGACGATGCCACCTTTGACAAGCTGCACAAGGTACGCCCACTTCTGTTGGAAGTTTCCAGAACCATTGCTGAGCACTATCATCCGACAAAATATTTCCCCACTGATGAATACAAGATCAAATTCAAAGGCCGAAGTTCTTCGAAACAGTATATGGCAAAAAAGCCGGTGAAAAGGGGCTCTAAAGTTTGGATGCTGTGTGCCAGAACTGGCTACAATATAATATTTCAAAATTTACACTGGTAGGTCTAACAACCGAGTTCAAAGGGAGTTGGGTGCACGTGTTGTAAAGACACCATGTGAAGACTTGGCTGGAAAGCACCACCACATATTCTTTGACAAATATTTTACCAGTTACTTCCTGCTGAAAGATCTTGCAGAATCCGGGATATATGCTTGGGGCACAGTAAATGCAAGCAGGAAGCACTTGCCTAAGCTAGAATCTGACGAGACAATGAAGAGAGAAAAAACTGACTACTCGGTGAGCAACGACAAGCTCTGTTGCCTCAAGTGCAGAGACAAGCGGACTGGTCATGCACTTGTTATCAAACTTCTACAGCGCCATTAACGAAGTCCAAGTAAACAGAAAAGAGAAAGACGGAACCATCACTAAGGTAAACTGCCCTGGTGCACTTCACGACTACAACAAGAACATGAACTTCATAGATAAGTTCAACCAGATGAAAGGACAATATGACATGGATCACAAATCACACAAGTGGTGGCACTGGATCTGTTTTCACCTTCTTGATTGCTGCGTTGTCATCGCATATATAATTTTTTGAGAACATGACGGTTCGGAAAAAATGTAATTGAAAGACTTTCGAAGTAACCTTGTTTCACAGATAACGTATGAACCCTACAGTGAAGCGGAAGCGATCTGTTAGAGCAGGTGTTCAACTATCCACCTGACTCTCCGTCTGTTCAAGTATCCATCTCCATCTGACGACATGCGTCGGCATGGACGTGGCCTCGTCCATGTGGCGCGTCTCAAGCCCTACTATGACCCTCTGCCTCCAACCTTTTAGGTCGCCAGGATGGCTCTTTTTCTGCGGGGGCGATTGTGAAGAAGACGCGCCTCCGTCCAGTGGCATTGCCAACGTGCTGCCCGCTCTGCTCGCGCTGCTAGTCTATGGTGTCCTTGGAGATGGTGCCCCACGCTGCCTCGCCGTTCCTTGAACTCGTAGCGTCCTTGGAGGACACCGCCAATAAACCTCTACTCAACGCATATATTATTTTCGGGAACATGACGGTTCGGAAAAGATGTCATTGAAAGACTTTCAAAGGTGCCTTTTTTCACAGATGACTGCTGAAGCACGTGTGAACCTGATACAATGTTTAAGTTGCCGGAATGCAGCGCCACAAGCAGCGCTGCCCTTTTGTGTTGCTACCGCGCCGTGCCTAGCGCGGCAAGTGATAACACACAGTAGCTGTAGATAAGTGGTCGGTGTGGCTAAAGTGTACTAGAATACGGTCGAGTGGGACGAGCGGCTTGGGCGGCGCATGCTTTGCAGTGAGGCGCCAGATGTGGAAAAATGCTGTGGCGGCGCTGCGATCGAAGTGGATTAGGCCCATGGCCGCATCGCGTATTTCCAAATGCTAATAGGTACAGCGTTTGACCACTGGCGCCACGCTGCGCCGCTCGCGCGTACCATGTTTCTAGCCGCCGCCGTTGGAACGGAGGCGTTCGCTGGGCTGGGTGGTGACTAGCCTGCTGTTGGGATCGGTGGTATTATAAACGCATCACTGTTTTGATGATCCAAATATAATCTCACTATCAGGGAGGGAGCAGTCTACCTGACTGGAGCAGTACTTTTTTATTTGGGGTGTTGCTACGCTGTGCTCCGCAACACCCCAACGACCGCCGCATCGCGTCGGTGCCCGGCACCACGGCTGCGGCCGTGGCACCGGGGTTCAAGCGACCGCGCTGGCAAACAGAGAGGAAAAAAGAAAGAAAAGCGTGATATTAAGAAAAACAAAATTACTAGCCCGGGCGGGATTCGAATCAGCGTACGCATGATCCCAAAGCGAACGCTGTAGCCACTCAGCCATACAGCCACTTTTTTTTTTTCTTTATTACATGGGAGCAGACTCTTCAGCAACACAAGAAACAAGGCGCTACAGGTACATATTCAAAAGTCAGGCAAGCATGTGCACGCGTCCAATAAAGGCAACCAGTCCGGCGCTGTTTCTTGAGCAGCGTACACACTGCGGACGTAGGCAGCAGATTCCCGAAAAAACGACCGAGTGCTTCGCGGTGGTTCAGCGTGCCTGTCACACATTCTACTGCGCCAAAGACTATGTAGACCAAGTACTATGAACATGTCATATGGTGGGTCACAGGAATCTTTAAAAGGTAAGAAGCGAATTGTGTATGGTGTGATGTCTAAATCTTTTTTAAGTGTTCTTTGGAGAATGTCCCAGAAGAACACGGCATCCCTACAATCGACAAAACAGTGATCAATCGTTTCAGCATGCGGACACAAACGGCAGTTTGTAGACCACGGCACGAAACAGCCCCTTTTTTCTAACCAGGTTTTGACAGGAAGGGTTGCCGAATGTAAGTTAAAGAAAAAAGTTTTGATCCCAGGAGGAATGATCATTTGACGGACACGCTTGAGTACATCTAAGTAGCAACATTCCAAATAAGGCGCACGATAATGGGGAACAGGAAACAATGTGTCTATCAAGGCAGCAGAAATTTCTTTACGGGATGCAGTGAAAATATAATCCAAGCTAAAGCGAGCTTTAAGAAAGTGAAAGCCTTCAACAACCTCTTTCAAGAAGCCCCAAGGAGCAGGTGGTGCATCATTGACCGATGACGACACAACTATTTCTGGAAGGTAATTCATTAATCGAAGTTGTAACATCTCTCTTAGAAAAGGGCTGTTTACATCACGTAAGAAGAATAACCGGGAGACAAGTTGCCTAACAAAAAGGTGAACTAGGCCAAGACCACCACTCTCAAGAGGAAGAAAAAGGTTATCACGCCGCATGGCCTCAACACGTGAGCTCCATACATAGGTAGCAAACACACGATGGAAAGCTTGCAACCTAAGTCGCGAGCAGTGTAATACCTGCAGGACATACATAAGTCGAGCTGCTAGAAACAGATTGCAAGCTTCAGCTCGGCTAAATATGGACAACTGCCGCCCCTGCCAGTTGTTAACCTTACGCTGTATTTCTGCAACTTCCGCTGACCAGTGAGGATTACTATTGCGATATTGAGAGAGGGGTACACCTAAGTACCTAAAGTCTTGCCTCCACTGAATACCTGCGAAGCGAGTTGGCATTGTACACCATTGACCGAACCAAAATCCGGAACTCTTCTCAAAGTTCACAGTTGCTCCAGAAGCTGAGCAAAACTGCTGCGTTATGGCAAGGGCAGTCTCCACACTTTTCTTGTCAGCACAGAAGAAGGCTATGTCATCTGCATAGGCAAGTACCCGGATCTCATTGGATAACAATCTGAACCCATGAAAGGTAGGATCCTTCAAAATTCGTACACAAAGCGGTTCCAAGTACAAAGCGAATAACAGAGGTGACAAGGGACAACCTTGTCTTACTGATGCCCTGAGGTGGATAGATTCAGATAGACAACCATTAACTATTAGCCTTGTTGTGCCATTAGCATAACACATGGAGATGCCTTTAAAAAGAAGAGATCCAATGTTTATGTGCTCTAAAACACTAAACAAGAAGCAGTGATTAACTTTATCAAATGCTTTTGCCAAATCAACCTGAACTATTGCAACCTGACCCGCACTTTCTGTCACACACTCTAGCACAGACCGTGCAACGTGGATATTTGTCTGAATTGATCTTTCTCTAATGCCACATGTTTGATGGTCTCCCACCAATGATCGAATTACTTCTTGAAGACGACTAGCTAATATCTTAGCAAATATTTTGTAATCCACGTTGCAAAGTGATATGGGGCGATACCCCTCAACTTTCTGCAATTTTGTTACATCACTGCTTTTTGGAATAAGTACTGTGTGCCCTTTATAGAGCGTGGCAGGTAGGTACCCAATCCTGTAAGCTTCTTCATACAGTTTAAGCAGAAAGGGAGCCAATATAGAGCAGAAACATTGATAAAATTCCGCACTCAAGCCATCAGGCCCAGGAGTTTTGCCTTTAGTTAGCGAAGCAATGGTTGCTTCCACTTCCTTGATATTTATGTCTCTATCAACGTCATCGCATTCGTCTTGACTGAGCTGTGGCAGCAACGAAATAAAGTTTTCCGTTACAGCTTCACTCTTAATTGCTTTATGAGACTGAAAGATAGTCTCGTAATGATCCGTGAACGCTTTCATTATTGTATCCTGGTCATTAACAATCACTCCGGTATACTCTATCTTGAGAACTTGCTTCGACAGAGCATGCTGACGCTCATCACCAAGCGAACGACTACAAGGCTGTTGCTCCAAATACCGACGAGTACGCGCTCGAACTAGTGCACCTCTGTATCTCTCAGTGTCCATTGTCTGCATTTGTGCCTTAACGTTGTAAATGTCCTCAATGTACTTGCCAGGATGCAGGCATTCAAGTTCGTGTAGCGTATCTAGCAACTTGCACAACTCTTTATATTTTCCTTTTTAGCCAGCCATACAGCCATACAGCCATACAGCCACTCAGCCATACAGCCACGCTTCCAAGGGCTGCATTTATGCGAACCATATGATTAAAGCCCCTCAGTAGCGCACCCAGGATCTCTGCCAGGGGGGGGGGGGGGGGGGGGGGTTGACAGTTTGCCAATACCATCTAAACAGCACTAATTTCGACTTCTTCACGGGAAATTGTCAAAAAAATTCGCTTTTTGCGAGTGTACAGACGATTGCGCGTCTTACATCTTAATTGCAGTACTTAAATGCGTAAGGAAAGAAAAGGGGTTAAACAAAAGGGGGGGTTAAGTCGGCCTCAGGGGGGGGGGGGGGGGGGGGTTCCAACCCCCGAATCCCCCCCCGTCGGTGCGCCACTGAAGCCCCTATATATAAAAGATAGCGCCATCCACTTCCCTCCTCCTCCGTTCCACTATCGCGCTCGGCGCGACCAGCGCGATCAAGGCGCGATCATATGGGTGTTCTGTGGCGCGATATCGACAGTGGCGCCGCCTGCGTCGGGCCTGCCGTGGCAGACGACAGCTAACGCGCTACCAGAGGAAATCAGAGGAAAACTTCGATCGCGCCCTGCGGAGACGTTTTTGAGGCGCGATTTTGCTTCGTCAGTCAGTAACTGGTCTTAATAATGCCGTTTTGGAAGTAGCAACGCGACGATGCGAGACGGCGCAAATATCAAGTGTGCAGCAAGCCTTTGCGCACGCCGGATGGTAAACAAAAAAAGCCTTTTGCGCTCGCCTTGTCGGTTGCGGCAACTTAAGGCGCAGCAGCATGCCATCACAACGAAGTTCTTGTCCCTAACACGTTTGATCCGTTTGTGCGTACAGCACTTTCGTCGCGCAGGCCCGAGAATGGCAGTCGGAGCGCGCTGGAAAGAAAAAAATATACAAAAGCGCGACGCGAACTTCATATCCGGGTGCGCGACGAGTTCGCGTCCTTTGACCCTGAAAAAAACCTGCAGAAACGGCGTGTGAAAAGCACGTGAGGGATATGTGTCGCAATATTGATTCTCTTTCCAGTAGGCAATGCTAACGACTGGCGACAAAATAAAAGAAAAAAAAGCTCTTCTAGTTATTTACAACATTTACGCATTAGGGATGGAAACATTGCATCTTGCGTGCAGAGGCCATAAATTCGGGGTGTTTCAGCAAACACTTTCAACAAAATTTTTAAAGGTTGCCTGTGGCAGATAGCACAATTCTAGTTCATGAGCTGGTCTACTCGAAGCGGTGGACATTACTTGCACAAAAAATCTAAATGCATAATCGACTAATTAAAAAAATCACCAATTAGGTTTCTAACATATTAACTTATGGCCCGTGTTGCAATTTACAAATTCTAGCCGTGGAATTCGCAAGGCGGATGCACTGGAACTAATTCTCAGCATGGCACCAGTTTCGAGATATTAATTCCCGAACATTGCGGAGAAATGCATTGGCGTTCCAGTTACTTTTGCGCTTACCCGCCGTGTTTGTTTAGTGGCTATGGTGTTAGACTGCTAAGCATGAGGTCGCGGGATCAAATCACGGCCACGGCGGCTGCATTTCGATGGGGCAAAATGCTAGAACACCCGTATGCTTAGATTTACGTGCACGTTATAAAGTACCCCAGGTAGTCTAAATTAATTACTCCAGAGTCCTCCACTACGGCGTGCCTCATAATCAGATCGTGGTTTTGGCACGTAAAATACCATAATTTTTGTTTTCATACTTTTGTGTTTTGGTGCATAAAACGACGGTTCGTTGAGAAAGTGACTGGCACGCCAATGTATTTCTCCGCAAAGTTAGAGAATTAAAAATATCTCGACACATGGTGTCAGCCTGAGATTTAGTTCAATGTGGATCCGCACTCCACGGCTAGAATTTGTAAGTTGCAACATGGGCCATAAGGTGGGCCAACATGGGCCATAAGGCATAATGCCATGGGCCATAAGCCAAAAACTTAATTGGTTAATTTTGTTAATTAGTCGATTATGCATTCCAATTTTTTGTGCAAGTAATGCCCGCCTCTTCGAGTAGACGAGCTCATGAACTAGAATTGTACTATCTGCCACAGGCCACCTTTAAAAAATTTGGAAACTGTTCGCTGCAACACCTTGCATATAGAATTCACTCAGTAACCGAAATGATGCCAAGCCGGATTCACTGAAAATCAGAATAAATAGAAGTCTAGAAGTCATGCGCAGCAGCGCTTATACTCGGACTTAAGGTACTAAAAAAATAAAAAGGAGTGCAGTTTGGCCGGGAAGGCGAAGCAGTATTAGTGATATATTGCGAAGTAGAAGACAATTACACGAAGGAAGATTCTTACCGTGTAAATCCGTGTAAGGATCGCACATGTGTGAGGGCCGCACCCATAACTTGACAGCCAATATTAAAAAGAAAAAAAAGACATCCAACCGAGAAGCAATCGCGTTCCATGCGCCGATTCTAATCGGGCTCAACAGCGAATTGTCGCTTGTCGCTACTGGATGTCGAGAGGAGGCGATCGCGGAGGTTTACGGCGGACTTGATACTCGTAGTAGGAAAAATGAGCTCAAATGTCCCGGTCCCATGAAAGGCCCGTAACAATCGCAACGGAAAAGTGCGGCTCTTACACGAGTCTGTACGTTAGTTATAGCGACCATATAAATTGTAGTAAAAATTCACCTAAAATTAAAATAGGAGGCATAGTGTAATGCACGGACCATGTAAACCAGTTAATACCTCACTGGATGACCTCCAGCAATCGCTTTCACAACGCAAGCATTGTGAAGAACGCTGGCAGCCGAGGCGAACGGTTCGTACAGCCGCGCGATTCACCGCAACTCTGAAAATTAGATTCATCATCATTATCTGCCTATATTTATGTCCACTACTGACGGCCTCTGTGAGTGATCTGCGATGACCTCTGTCTCTTAACTCTGCAACACTAGGGGCGCAGAAAGACAGCCCAGCAAGGAAGACAGCGCGCATGAAGTCAGCAGCCATCCCTGGTCACCCTTTATCATTGCACCCACCGATGATTACCAACAATTAGATATGACACGTGGGCCCCATAAGCGTCAGTCGCGCACATTCATTCACAGCTACGGTACAGTGGCACTGTAGCTACGGCAGGGCTAGAGGAGAAGACGCGTGCTGTCCTTCCCATTCGCGTTTGATTACCTGACCTACAACTAACCCGAATATTGAGCGCGTGGGAAATATTGCCATCAAGCCGCCATATTTTTTGGCTCACTGTTGCGCGCTTTTTCCCGCACCCACGGGGTATGGGTCGCTCATGTATATAGCTTTTGGATTTAATGCAGAACATCACGGCGACAACAGCGACAATTTGCCGGAAGTGTCGATATAATTGCATTCGCCATAAAGCTAGAAATCATATATATATATATATATATATATATATATATATATGGGTACGTTTAGAAAAGCTGGTCGGGCACCAGCCCCCCCCCCCCCCCCCCCCCCCCCGGAAAAACGAAAACTTTCCGTCTATGCTCAAACAAGTAATAAAGCATATATCTGCCCCATCCGGAGCCTTGTACTCAGATTTACGGGAAGCATTGTTACGGATTAAAAAAAAAAAAAAAGAGTAAACTGCAGCGCAACAATATTCCATTCAAGATTCAAACCCACAAACGAGTTCTCACGTCAGGGCCCGTGCTCCGTCATTTCGATGCAACTGCCCCGACTATTCTACACACTGATGCTGCAGTGCATATTTATTGCGGTAGGACCTCGAGCGCCGAAAACAGTTTTAGTTCATCTATATGCTCATCTTTGGCCGTATAAGCCGTACGTGGAAAGTTTTCCCCCTGTCAATACATAAAAAAAATAAATAAAGAAAGCTGGCGCGGTAGCCTAATTAGTGGCTATATAGTGGATACGGCGTTGGGATGCTGAACTCCAAGGAACTCGCGGGTTCAATCCAGGTCGCGGAATTCGACGGGAGTGAAATGAAAAACAGTCGTGTACTTCTGTTTAGGTGCACGTTAAAGAAGCCCAGGTGGTGAAAACTAAACCGGGTGCCTCATAATCGTATCGTGGTTTAGCCACGTAAAACCGAAGAATTTCTTTAAATTAAAAAAAAAAAAAAGGGGCAGGTGGCTGCGCTCTTCGGCTTTTTTTCTAGGGGTGTAAACAAAATAAATTATTCTCGAGTCTGATTTGCGACAAAAACATACGCTTATCCTATATTTCATACATAAATATATAATGCCGTTCCCAATTATGTATGACCTCTCAACTCAACAGCTGGTATATATTATAAGCGGGTGCTTTCAGTTATCCGGTGCACTATATCATAACGTCCATAACGAAACAAAAGAACGGCAATGCATGTCTCACATACACGTAGAGATATGTGCAGATATGTTGCGTTCGTTGAAGAAAATAAGTGTGGCACCACATGGGGCACCCAGTTTTAATGGGTTACAAACATGTTGAGACTGTCAAAAAAGTTTTCCTTGTCTGAATCAAGTTAGCAGATGTACTGGTTGCCCCAAAAACGGGGTGTTTATATTGAATGACAGCTAGGAACTTGTTAAGCAGGACTTATTAACACTGGTGCGTTAATTCTCTCAGGAACTGCGCCTCTTCGCAACAGCCACGACTCTCAGGCAGCACAATCATTCGGAATAACTGTCCTCACTTGCATCGGTCACTCACCTTTGGGACTTCAATAGTGCTGTTATGCGTAACATTCGAACGGACACGACTATATTAAAGACACCTGCATATATATATATATATATATATATATATATATATATATATATATATATATACATACATAAGATGGTTTTGCCTGTTATGCATATTATTTCTGCGAATGAGTTTTATGTGCAGTATTCACTAATACATATGTGCTTGTTACTGTAAACACATGCGCTTATTCCGGTCGGGCGTGCTCACTTTTGAATTAGTGTATTTAGAGGATTTGTTATTTTTCCTTTGCATATATCGTGAATATATATGTCTATGTACCGTTTGATTTAATTATAGGTCTAGAAATACACTGGTCATTCTTCGCGCCACGCGGTTAATAAACCTGGTTTATTTCACTCTAATACTGTTTTCTTCGATCATTATCCCTGATCAATATCCATCAACAAGAAGCGCGCGTAAAATGACAAAATATCAATAATAAAAATTTCTTACGTAGCTTCATCTTGCAGTGATACCAGTTACATTTAGAAGACAGTGGTTAAAACAGCAGTTCACGTGGCTAAAACTACATTTGGTACCGGCCGTCAAGAGCCTTGAGCGCACCAAAGCAACTAAAACATTAAAAAATGTACTGCTCAGAGGTTCTGCGAGAAAAACTGGGCGACCGCCAGCGTTCGCTACCGAACGCGCTCTCGCTAGCAGATGACACGCTTGACAACGACAGCAAAATTGAAGAAGTCGCGTTGTATAATCCATGCCTCAAATATATATGTTCGGCACAATGGTGTAAACATAAATTGGCAGTTGAAATAAAGCACTATTTTAAGAGCGTACTATGCGCAATCGGCCTCGGCGCCCGCTAAGAAAGTACGTTGAATATGCCGCGGAGCGCGTCTCCGCCCCAATCCAATTCGCTCGCAGCGCCCTCGCACAATTTTTCCACACGCGGCGCCTCAGCGGCAGAGCGCCGTTCGGCCCACTCGACCATTTTGTTGATGGCCATCGTTGATGGCGCTGGCAGCCGCGCTGCGGGGCGTCGTTGAAGTAGGGTCGTAGGGTGTTGAAGCGTGAGCGAAGCTCTTTTTTGTATGCTTTCAGTACAGTACCTTCTAGTACAGTGTACTTTCAGTGCGGGCGATTACGTGTTGCTGAGTGGGGGACCACATAGCAGACAAGTGACGTGTACTGGAGGGAAAATGTTGCGGGGCACTTGATTTTGAGACCCGCGAGCCTTGGCGACAACACTTGAAATCTGAAGGCTTGTGAACGTGACTCCCAGCACGGGGAGGAGGACGCCGCGCATAGATTTGGAGGGCTCGGCTGGCGTGCGGGCGCTCGAGAATTTCATTGCGCTGCTTTTAGCGGGGGACAGCTTCAGGTGATTTGAAAAGATCCAGGAGTCGATAACCGCGAGGTAATCTGAGATTCTGGCTTGTGATAGGACACATTGGGGCGAGGACGGACGTGTCGTAGGCGTACTGCACGATGGGGAGACTGTCAACCTGGGGCATACCAGGAACAGGGTTGGCCTGAGAACAGAACCCTGAGGCACTCCTGACGGCGCAGGTTAGAGTGAGCACCGCAGTAAACAACTGGCTGGGTGCGCCCGATCAGGAAGTTGGCCAGCCACCTGAACATTACCTGCTCTTGGTCGCGGGATCGAATCCGTCGCGGGATCGAATCCCGGCCACTGCGGCCGCATTTCGCGAAAACACCTGTGTACTTTGATCTAGGTGCACGTTAAAGAACCCTAGGTGGTCCAAATTTCCGGAGTCCCCTACTACGGCGTGCCTCATAATCAGATCATGGTTTTGGCACGTAAAACCCCATAATTCAATTACCTGCTCTTGCGCTGACACTTGTAAGCACCGCGTGTGCGGCATAAAATGATTTCAGAATGCCAGCTAGCGCGAAACAGTTGCCGTAGCCTCGCAGACATCGCAGATCCATCTATTCGTGCCTTCGACGAGCACTGCTGCAGTTCCTATGCGCTGCCCGTAGTTGAAACAATAGAGTGCCACTGTTAGTAATGTGCAACAGGCGAGTGTTTAGTTGCGATGTAAAAAAAGGTGGCACCTCCCACGCGCCATGTGCACCAAACTGTTAATGCTGCAAATGCTGTCTCGTGGGTCTTTTCATTCTCCACCTTTATGAGATGACTATAGGTTATGCATCTCTTATGCAGAGGTCACGAGATAGTTGTGCTGTTGTGCTCAGCAGTGGTCACACAAGTGACTGCATTTCTTTCCCTTCCTCACTGCTTGTGCTGACCACACCAGTTGGGGCGTTACCACTTTCCATTTGTCGCACTCGAATAGGGACAATGTCCTAGTGATTTCCTTCACTGGAACGTGGTGCAAGTCTGGTGCTGATGTTCTGATTGGCTGGACTGGGGTATGCGCCAGAAGGACACTCAGGCCCCCAGCCAATCAGCGCTTCAAAAGCAAACGACCCCCCCCCCCCCCCCTCGTAGAGCTATGTCATGCTATGTGTGCATGGTGAGCGAACACGTAAACAAACTCGCTTTCCTGCTGCTGTCACTTACGAGCACTTTCAAAAGTTAAACATAAAGTGCACGAATCAGCTCATTGCTCTATTACACACACGGCCGTACCTTTCGCTGTTCCTATATTATGTGTGTAACTTTGCATTCGTGATCGATATTGTAAGAAAACCAAGCAAGCAGTTGACGCAGGCACTGTGTCTGCCTTAATTTTTACCTTGGCTGTCTTTAGGATATCAGTTGCAAACTATACTTAGACCAACTCCATACACTCGTGATGCTTACAGCTAAAAGAACTTTCTTTCCCGATTGTGTGAGGAGCATATGTTTCAATTTGTGGCAGTTACGTGGTGAAGTGCCCTAGGTCCATATCCCTGGCTGTGTGCACAGCCATTTGTCTAATGTGTTTTATTTTGCTCTGCTGCTGTCTTTACAGCTTCTGCTGATGTTTGTTGTGCCCATGAAGATCTAGCCTAACTCTGCATCGTTGACAACAAATAGCCGCAAGTGCTGATTGCTGCTGGTTGGCTCAGTCCAGAATTTGGTATGTATATCCATTTGCTCAAGGCGTGCTGTTGCTTCTATTACTTGTGCTGCTCCAGTAAAGCAGGAATTAACTAATGGTGGCTTGAGTGATGTATGATACCCTATCACTATCGTGCTAGACTGGTGGCAAGCCTTGTTCACATATTTAAGCTATTAAGGTTTGCCACTTAATTATTGGAAGTTCCCACAATGTGTTAACCTTGCATATAAAGTTGTGTAGGCCAAAACATTTATTATATTGTATTGCACTTGATGCCTGGTCCATTAAGACGCAGTAGGAGAACCCAGAAAACATGTTTCCAGCTGTCCTGAGCCAATAAATTGTAGAAAAAGAATTGTGTTGCAAACTACAACTACTATTCTTAGCTGTGAGCCATTCTTCTACGGGACCACTGTTGTTCACCAACGTCTTATGCATCAGGGGAACTATCACTTGCCAATTGCATCCTCAGCGTCTGACTTAGTCATTAGTCTGCATCTGTCTGTCTGATGCAATGGTTTTGCCATGAGCGATGTGTGTGAATGGTGCACCGAAAGCTTTAGTTAAGAAGGTGTCCTCGTACACAGGGAATGCCAATCGACTGAAACAAGGGCCTAAACTGTCCCAACAACATCAGAAATAGCTCTGCAGGCCAGCAGGTATGCTTAATGTCCCAGTATTTGCCTGAGTTGTGATCTTGGTATATTGGTATGGTGGTGTGTTATTGCAGGGGGGGGACTGCTTTGTGTAGCAGTGCAGTGTACTTCGTACATTTCTTTCTGGCATGGACCTGTGGCTGCAATAAGAGCTTTCCAAGTGAATAGCTTTTTCTATGGCTCTTTCGGTCTTTTTGGTTGTTAGTTAGAGGTCTGGGAAGGTTAATGGTTGGACTCGGCAAGGAAAACCACTGTGTGCTTGTGTTGTAGTGCACATTAGAACCCCAGATGGTCAAAATTAATCCGGAGCCCTCCACTACGGCATGCCTCATAATCAGAACTGGTTTTGGCATGTAAGACCCCAGAAAGAAGAAGGAAAACATTCGTTCGCTCTCTTTTGTTCTTTCGTTCACTTGTTCTTTTGTTCGTTCACTGGTTCGCTTGTTTCGCCTATTTGCTTACACTGACAATCATCGTCTTTGAGTTCTGCACAATTTCTTTCACACAATTTGCTCAAGAAATGGCCAGCAATCTCACCTACATTAGCTTAGGGCTTGCATTTTTGTTTGCCAAGAATGTGGAAACTTCAGAGGTGAGAATGCATCTTTGATACAGTTTTGTCTCTCTGCTCTTGTTGCAGCAACCCATTTCTCATTCTATGTTAATAACATGGTGTTTTATTAATCATTTATTAAGCTATATCTTCTTTATTGCAGTTAAATGTCAGAAGTCTCCCATCACCTGTTGTAAGCAGGGATTATGACAATGAGTCCAGCTGATATCAATACAGCATACATAACCTAGGACAAACACAAGCCTTCGGCGTGTGTTTGTCCAAAAGTTTGATTCATCGCTAGCTATCGTAATGTCACGGGCCATAAAAACGATTAAAGAAGCATGCGGGAAGCCGAGACCAAACTGGAGCAAGCAAAGCAGCGCACACCCTCTTTTCCCATCCAGCTTAAAATAAGCAGGAAGGAAGCCCCCAGGACAAGCTTGATCGCGCTACCGCACTTTCACCTCCCACCTCCCTTGTAGCACGTGATCGATCACGTCTTCTCCAACATTGGGCATGTGGGAGTATGGCACGCGTCGAGCCACCATACTTCTTGGCTCACCCTCGCACGTTTTCCCTCGCACCCACAGCAAATGAGGCGCAATCTTATCGCACTTGGACTTTATATGGAACCTAGGCTACTTCTGGCCATATTTGCGCTGATAGAGGAAAGATAAGACTTTTTCAATGTAAGCCCCGTGGCGATTTCAGTTTTGTGTGCTGTACCACACAATTGATCGGGCGCCATATTCTAAAGGGGCTCTCCTTAGTTCGAACTCCATTTTATTCAAATAAACTTCTGGTCCCCTTGGAGTTCGAATTAACGACATTCTAATGTATAATTGAGTGAATGTTCAGTTGCCTCGCAAGAGAATGAGAACTCAAGATTGGCAGTAAGCCCCTAAAGTTGGTGCAGGGGTACATTCACTTAGGCGAATTAGGCAGAGGTCATGAGAAGGAAGTGTACAAAACAATTAGAGGTTGGAATGCATACTACGGGAATTGCGAAGTCATGATTGCCAATGTGTTGCTGTTCTTGAAAATAAAATTGTACAATCACTCTGTTCCACCTGTACTAATACTATATGGGTAATATGACTGTGGTTATCAAGGAGGCTTAAGAAGTTGTAGACCACACAAGGAGCTATGGAGTGAAAACTGAAAGGCATAGCGTTAAGGTGCACAAAGACAGCGTTGATGACTAGGGCGCAAACGGGACTAGCCGACATTCAAGTTTAGGTTACCCCTTGAGGGTCAAAGACGTAAATATCCAGCACTGCAAACAAGTCCCAAATGGCCAATGCCGTATATTTATGGTGGCGTCTGTATCTTTGAAAAACTTGCCAATTTTTCAACTCTTTGTCACCTAACAAGTGCTGCCACTGTGTGTGGGTACAAGGAATCTCTTTTTTTTTAATTATTTTTTTAATCTCTGTAGTTTCTTGGCTTTCATTCCACAGCTTCTTTACAGTCGTGTTTCCATGACCGATCGCACGTTCCCACTCGTGCAGTGGTGGGCTTTGGTTTTGTCTCGCGGGCCGTTTCCGTTGATTGCGCGAATAAAAATGGATGTCTGTGTGGTTTCTAATCTCTCAAAGAATCACTGCTAGATGCTTGCTCAATTATTGCTCACAGGTAGGCGCTGGTACAGTCAGCCCAAAAAGTTTATGGACCATGGGATCTCAGAAAACGTCCAACTTCCGAGGAGCATCACAATGTAGCCTAGTGTACACATTTACAGCTTCTACCAGTATACGTGAACAACATTGGGATGTTCGGTATTACTATTATTGCCGGCCACTAGGAAAGTGGGCGTTTTCTGAGATCCCGAGGCCCGTAAACTTTTTGGGTTGACTACATACAAGCGGTGCCGTGGAGACCCGCAACAACCGATTGCCCCGCATTTGCAATGAGACAGAGGATTACTGCAAGTTTCTCACTTGTTTGCTTTTCTTCCGTGAGCTCACATACATGGTTCGATTACACTTTGGGCGTGAGCGCTGCTTGCTCTGCTGCAAGTGAGTCGAGCAGTGATTCCTTTGGTGCTGACTACTGCCCAAATGCCTGAATCGGAATAGTAACTATTTCAGTGTATTTTTTTAAATTCTTATAACGTGTTTATGCAAGCCCATTAGTATTTATGAATAAACCGTGCATGTTTACCACGGAAAATAGCTTTTGTCACTTTGTCGTCACTCTATAAAAGTTGCATGAACTTTTTTCAAAATAGGTTAGTCTGAAGATTATAATTCTGCAATAAACATCTTCGACTCTGGGGGTTCGCATGTGGCAAAGCAAATTGACCCGCAAAGGGTTAAGAGGAAGAAAATTGGTGGTCCATCCATTCTTTAGAGATGATTGGCGACTTTAATGTCATTGGCAGTCTTATGATTGGCGCACAATTGTTGATTATAGGTTTTATATGATGAATAACATGTAAAGTGGCACATGCCCCGTGACCCAGGTTGGCGTCAGAGTAGTTCGATGAAGAGCAGCACGTGCTCAGTGTGGCTGTGGAGCACCTGACTAAGGCGGCGGTCAGACCTGCAAAGCGGCAATCGGTGCTAAGAATCTCTAGATCTGGGCAGGCTGCAACTGGAAATTGAACCTGGCAACATTTAACACATGAACCCTGTCTAGTGAAGCTGGCTTATACCTGTGTCACACGGGCATATTTGGAAGGCCTTCCAGTCGACGGCCTTCGAAACGCCACAACTCTATCGACTCAAAGGAGTTGTCGCGCTGCTACACGGCACATTTGAAAACCGTTGAGTGGTTCAGGCGTTTCTCGCAAAATTGTGTGGCGCTGCGGACCTTTATTTTCGTTTTCATGTCACCAAAAGTTAAACAACATTAAAACCACTTAAAAGCACTGTAATTTCTTTTGTGTTTGTTTATACGGCGAAATGGCGGCGATATGACGGCAGCCGGCAGCACATTGAGTAGAGGGAGAGTCTACTAGACAATATGGAGAAAGGAATGAACACAAGCATGTCGCTGTTGTCGAGAGTATGTACAGTTTGCACATGTCAAGTGGTAAAAATACTTTATTGAATAATTAATAACACTCATATATAGTATTTTTAGAGCATTTTGGTTCGATTTGTTCTTTCTAACCATGAGTACAAGCACACTGAACGAGAGGGCTTGTTCGCGTTGTTTCCGCTTCCGTAGCTCAAAGGCCATCGAGATTTCGATAGAGTTGTGGAGTGCTCCGTTGACTCGATAGACTATTGACTCGACGGCCTTTGAAACCGCTCGTGTAGCAGTTCGAACTTTACCTTTGAGTCAACTGACTATCGGTTGGAAGGCCTTCGAAACGCCCTGTGTGACACGGGTATTAGTGGGGCTCTTTGAGGTATTATCTGGCATTGCCCGAGATATCAGGAGGTTGGAAAAACGTGAAGCTTACGCAGAGTTGACTACAGAGGTCTTCTACATAACAGGGAACATAGGGTAGGTTTTCTAATTCATAAGGACATAGCGGGCAACACTGATTAATACAGTATTGACATACGGGTAAATAGTTTTGTTTTTGGCGAACATTTTTCACGGGCCAATCTTTGTTACAATGTTGTCACTCAGTTTAAAGCACACCTTTCTGTATCGGAAGTTTCTCGAATGTTATTGCTGGTTTTATCCATTGTCTGTTATTACCGAACCTTAGGTAATCAGTTTGTATGCGCGGCACAAATTGTGTACTACTTTATTAAAGAGATGAAGGCACCAGCGTTTATGCTGGAACCTTCGAAGAGTCATGTATAAAAACTGATGCGCTTGGCCCGTAGATCAGATTTCAACGATTGTTGAGTGTGCTTGCCACTATCATTTTGTTAAATTTTGCTTGTTTAGCTGGGCATAGGTTTGCCTAATCCATTGTACCACCGTAGTTGTTTGCCGTCACTTCAATGCGACAGTATTAATAAAAGGGGAGCAGTCGACGTAATAAAACTTAATAGGAGGTATAGATTACACGTGTACGAGCCTACTCTACAATCTCCACTGATGATGATAAATAAATGGAACAGTTTTATAGGGATGTTTGGGTGGGAAATCAGGCAACTGGCAACTATGGCATCAACTCTAGAAATGGTGGACAAGGGATGATGGTAGAGTTTGCGGAAATAAATCGCCTTCGAATTATTAATACTTTCTTCCAGAAGTGCAGTAGCACAAAGTCAACCTGGAAAAGCCCTAATGGGGAAACAAATGAAATGGATTTTATCGACCCTTTTCGCGGTGATCTCGTGGGCGCTAACATGTTTGATCACGTGGTGACGCGTCTATTGCTTGCCTCAGCTGCCTCCATGTCTACAATGGATGTGTATGACGCCAGTGCGGCCTAGCAAACCTCCATTTGGGGAGATATCGTAGACAACACGAAGTTTTGGCCAGAGCTTTAGAGAACATGCAAAAGCACTTTTGGAGGTGATTAAGCTTAATCCAAACTGTACGAGCAGCGTATATGGTGCTTGCTTTCAAAGCGGAGCTACAAATGTATTCCCAGCTATCCAAACCTTACGCTCATGAATTGAATCAGGATTAGTGTGTTTTGCTCTTCGTTCTTTATTTGGCAAATAATTTGAAGCAGTGGCTTGTCACGTTTCTGACTCAGTAAAGTTCTTCAGTGCGGTCACTATCTGATTTTATTCTGCCTAATCGCTCGCTAGTGTGCTCAGTTTCGTTAGATTAATTCTTGCTATGCACAAGGCTTGAAATATAGCTGTTTGTACATTGTAATACCTTGTAGCAAAGACATATTATTGCTAGTAAATTGCTTACTCTTGGGGACTGTCACGAAAAATATTGCTTCAACCATTTGTGCGCTATTGTTGTGGTACCCTCATTTATTGTGTGTATGTAGTGTGCATATATTCAAGTGTGCGCCCATTCAATTATTATACTAGGAGAATGCCAGCAAACTTGAAAGTAGAAAACAATCGAGAAGCAGACATAGACAAAGTAACAGGAAGGTGGCTGCTTCTCGATTTCTTCTACTTTCAAGTTTACTGGCATTCTCGTAGTATAACCATGTACCAACTAGCCCAACAAGCCACTCTCATGAATTCATTCACTTATTCTTGACACTTTGGCAATAGAGTGGGCGAAAGTTTCTGTGCCAGTTGGGGTAAATGTGTTTAGATACTGTGTGCAAAACCTACTGTGACAGGAAGTGGCGCTACTCCCTTTATCATTGTTTAACAAGCGGTACTTACTCTGTACCGACGTACCTAGGTTGAAGCCCTTAAGGCTGAAGCCCTGAAGTGGTAATGGTTTCGTGTTCGTGTGCGGTCGCTGATGTGATTTACGGCGAGCCGCAGAATGCACCATCTCACTTCTCTTGAACAAACTGCTCCAGCGAAAAGGGTCAATACTCTGTCGTCAACCTAGCATAGTGCAGAATGTAGAAGTGTTAGGTATGGTAATGGCAATGATCCTAGGTTAATGACGTCTACGGTTGTTCTCAATTTCAAGAGAGAAAGACCAAATTAGTTAAGAGGAAACAGGCCAACCTAGACACAGTCAGGGTAAAGTAGATGAATTGAGGCTGGTGCTCTCAAACAAATATGCAGCTTTAGAACAGAAATATGAAGGTAAGATTAATGTTAATGGCTGAAACCATAACTCAGCTGATTTCAAAAGCAGAAATTGAAGTGGGAAGTAATGCACAAAGGTAAAAACTACCTAAGCTCTCCCATCAAAAAAGAACCTAATAAAGAAACAACAAACCATGAAAGTTCTCATACTGCAGGCATTATCAAATCGTGGCTGTTAGCTTATTGCTATCATTGAAAAGAAAAGTGTACAGTGTCGACCGCTTATAACGTAATTCGCCGGAGTCGCGAATATCCCCACTATAAGCGGTACCGCACTGTAACCGAAACATCTATTTTATTGCGATAATGGACACTCCAGGCACCTTTCTTCTATCGCTGTCACCGTGCTCTAGGTTTTGTATGCGCTTACTAAATAAATTAACAAGCATGATGTCACGTGCGCATAAGCAAACATGAACACATCTCGCTCATTGACCGCGGAAACGAACTGTCAAAACGCTCGAGTGACGAAGCGCGGCAAGTGAATTGACCTTCGTACTATGATGCCTCTCGCTTCAATGCAACCTATAAGCGGCGAAAACACAGCGCGCGGCGGACTTTCCCCGTTGCAGATTGCTTTCAAGATGGGGCCAAGGCGATCGTATCGCCGAAGTGGATTGTTGCAGATTACGTCCTGCTTCGGTCCACTTAAACCGTTCCGCATTGCTTTGCTGGCGAAAATCCTCTCCTTCTGCTTGCGCCAGTCCCGAACGCAAGTTTCAGATTCTCCGAACGCCCGTGATACGGCCCGATTTTCGTCCGTCTCCGCACACATGATCATTTTCCTTTTAAATGCGGCATCATGATGAACTTTGTACTTCATGCTGATAGAGCAGATGCAGAGAATGTGAAGACAGACGGTAGACTATTGCCTAAGCACGTGTACTGCAGCACATGGAGGAAGCTACAGTAGCTAGGCCCGAGAGTAGCTAGGCTCGACGCGCGTGCGCGGCGGCCATTTGAAATGCCGACGGCTATATGGTAACACAGATTTAGGTTCGTACTCGATTCTAACGAGCATGCGATTTTTGGGTCTGTTTTATCGGAAGAAAAGTGCGCGTTAGATTCGAGTAAATATGGTATTTGTGGCTTGGGGGGAGCGTTTGCCGTCTAGGTTGACTGCCGAATTTGAAGGCACCCGCACTGTAACCGGTATTTCGTGTCCCACAACTGCACTATAAGCAATACGCGTATACATGGAGTGCTATGGGAAAATTAACGGGAGTCTGAAAATACCTGTCTCGGTCATGAGTGTGGGTATGAAGGCCTTCTCGGACACAAGGTTATGTTTCGTTGGGACCAGTGCACAAGTTTCCGTGGAGTCAGTGGTGAATCATTATACCCAGTTGGTGTGTGTAATGTGGATGTGTCTTTGGGTTGGAGAGTTTTTAATACAGAGTTTACAGTTATTCCTCGCTCCTCGCATGATGTGATTGTGGGGATTGACTTTTTGCAATTGTGTGGTGCCATTGTTGACTGCCGCACGGGAGAACACAGTGTCGACACCAGTGTTTTGCCTGTGCTCTTTGAAGGTGCAGCTTGCCCGGAGAGTGTGTTTTGCGTGTCTGATGATACCGTTGTGCCCGCGTTATCCGCGATGTGTGTTGCCGTCGCCTCTTCATCTCCGACTCCTATCTCGTTCGATAGGAGTGTTAGTTCCGTACTGTGTGGTCTCAGTGACCAATGGATGCGTGGGGCTGTGGGCGCTAAACTGTTCCACTGAAGCAGCAGTGCTACCTCAAGGCCTAAAGATTGCAGGAAGACTCGCCTACATCGATGGCAGTACTTACAGAGCTACCCGATAGAGGAGTAACCAGTGTCTAGAGCCCCGGGAGCTCGAAGATACTTTCCATGATTGATAAATCACTCAGTGATCACGAGTGTCAAGTGTTGATGGCCCTACTTACTAAATACACCTCGGTATTCGACTTTGTGCAGCACGATGGCCCGCCATCGATTCCTGCATCCAGAACTCGTCACTGCATCAACACAGAAGCTGCCCAGCCAATCCGACAAAAACCCTATCGTGTGTCCCCATCAGAACGCAAGATAATCAGTGATCAAGTCCAAGAAATGCTATGCAAAGGCGTTATTCGAGAATCATCTAGTCCTTGGGCAGCCCCCGTGATATTGGTGAAGAAGAAAGACGGTACGTGACAGTTCTGCGTTGATTATCATCGCCTCAACAACGTTACTAAGAAAGATGTATATCCGCTCCCACGAATTGATGATGCCATCGAATGCCTCTTTGCGGCATCTTACTTTTCGTCTATTGATTTACGGTCAGGTTATTGAAAAATTCCTATGCACAAGGACGACCGAGAAAAGACAGCATTTGTAACGCCCGACGGACTATTTGAGTTTAACGTGATGCCTTTCGGGTTGTGTAACGCGCCCGAAACATTAGAAAGGTTCATGGACACAATATTACGTGGCTTGAAATGGGAAGTTTGCATGTGCTACTTAGATGACAACGTGATCTTCGGGCGAACGTTTACTGAGCACAACAAACGTTTGGACTTGGTCTTGAACTGCTTGGAGAAAGCGGGTCTTGTGCTCAATAAAAAAATGCCGTTTTGGGGAACGACAAACTCTTGTGCTAGGACATCTCGTCGCTAAAGAAGGCATCCGACCAGGTCCACAAAAGACTGTAGCCGTAGAAGCGTTTAAGGTACCCAACTCTGTCAAGCAGTTAAGAAGTTTCTTGGGCTTGTGCTCTACTTTCGCCGATTAATTCCCCGGTTTGCTGGCATGGCTCATCCCCTTACACGCCGTCTCCATAAAGGCGTTCCCTTTGAGTGGACTGCAGATTGCGACTCATCGTTTCGTCAGCTGAAGTTCCTGTTGACGTCCCAACCAATTCTTCGCCACTTTGATTCTTCATCACCAACTGAGATTCACACCGATGCCAGTGGTGTAGGCATCGGTGCTGTGCTAGTTCAGCGTATTGGCGACAGTGAGCACGTGATCTCGTCCGCTAGCCGGTCCTTGAGCCGCTCCGAGCGCAACTGAACAGTGACCGAACAAGAGTGTCTGGTGGTCATCTTCGCAGTGCAACGGTTTCGTTGTATCTCTATGGGCACCCCTTTATTGTGATAATGGATCATCATTCGCTATGCTGGTTTGTGAGTCTGCAGGATCCCTCAGGACGACTAGCGTGCTGGGCCCTCCAACTACAGGAATACCATTTTGCTATTTGCTGCAAAAGTGGCCGGCGACATGCTGACGCTGATTGTCTCTCTCGGATGCCACTTCCATCAACTGAATGCGATGCGGACAACTTTGATGAATACATCGCTTTTGTGTCCCCGGAATTTCTGGAGATGGATGCCATCATATACGAGCAGCACAAGGACGAGAGCTTACAACCGCTCTTCGCGGCAGCACAGGAGTCACCTGGAGGCAGTTGCTTTCGCCTACGCGATGGTGGCGCGCTGTATAAGAAGAGCTACTCCACCACCGGTGCACGCTACCTTTAAGTTGTCCCCAAGAACCTTTGCAGCCAAGTACTATACGCCATGCACGATGACCCAACTTCCGGTTATCTTGGTTTCACACGTGCGCTCTACAGGGCTCAAGAATGTTTTTACTGGCTTAAGATGCGGAAGGACATCGAATGGTACGTTGCCAGCTGCTCTCAGTGCCAGCGCTACAAGCGTCCTCCAGAAGCGCCACACGGCCTGCTTCAACCAGTTCCCCCTTCAAGCATTCCCTTTGAGCAAGTTGGTATAGATCTTCTGGGCCCTTGCCCGCGATCCTCCAACGGCAATCGTTGGGTTATTGTTTGCGTAGATCACCTTACCCGCTATTGTGAGACCGCCGCGTTGCCATCGGCCACAGCTACAGAAGTTTCTGTCTTGTTGCTGGCTCACGTTGTACTCCGACATGGACCTCCTCGCATAGTAATCGGCAATCGTGGGCGACAGTTTACCGCGGATGTAGTTGAAGAAACACTTCGTCTGTGTTCATGTAGCTTCCGCCATTTTACGCCCTACCATCCACAAACTAATGGTCTGGTCGAGCGTACAAACTGAACGCTTGCCAGCGTGCTGTCCATGTACGTTGATTTGGCACACAAGAATTATAACAGTATCTTGCCTTTCATTACCTATGCCTTAAATACCGCGAGACACGAGACTACTGGCTGCTCACCATTTTTCCTTCTTTATGCACGTCCGCCGCGCTACACCCTCGACACCATATTGCCCTACTTCGCTCATGTCGAGTCAATTGATGAGACCCTCTGTCAAGCAGAAGAAGCCCGACGCCTCACTAGGCTACGCACACCGGCATCGCAGGACTGGTCCAAAATACGCTATGACGGCCATCACTGCCACGTTTACTTTGATCCTGGTCACCTTGTGTGGCTCTGGACGCCGTTGCGGAAGCGTGGCTTGTACCAGAAGTTTCTCGCCCACTACGTCGGCCCCTACGTTATTCTGGAGCGCCTCGGCGAAGTGAACTATCGCATTGCGCGTCTCACGAGAAGTAGACGACGCTCGGCCAATGCTGAAGTGACACACGTCGCGCGTCTCAAGCGTTACAATCCACGAGATGACCGACTCGCCCGGTGGGCTTCGTCTGCCAGCAGGGAAATATCACGAGCTCTTGCCATGGACCACATCTGCCGCGCAGGCAACCACGTGAAAGAAAGAGGAGAACGACGTGAGCCAAGCTGCCTCTGGACTGCGCTCGAAACGCTCTCATCAACCAGATTCATCTTGTTCGACAATAAACACCTCCTGTGTAACAATAATATATCCGGTCCTGCACTATAAGTGGTTACGTTATAAGTGGTCTATACTGTACAATAATTGCATTCTATGGGTACTAACATATAGGGCAGTAACTTGGTGGTTAACAAGCTTGGGAACAAGTTAAGAACTGTGCAACGAGTGATAGAACGAAAAAAGTTAGCTGTAACTTGAAGAGACAGGAAGAGAGTGGCCTGGATCAAGAGGGCAAACAAGGGTAGCAGATATTCTAGTTGACATTAGGAGAAAAAAATGGAGATGGGCAGGCTATGCAATGCATAGGGCAGGTAATTGGTGGTCTATTGAGTTGCAGAATGGCTGCTAAGGAAAGAAAAGCGCAGTCCAGGAAGGCACAAAGTTATGTGGGATGAAGTTGCAGGCACAACTTGAAATAAGCTAACGCAAGACACGGGTAACTTGAGATCACTGGGAGAGGCCCAAGGCCATTGAAGAGCAGCACATACCCAATGTTACATGCTCAGTGACCCAAGTTGGGCCGATGTTGGTTTTCAACCCAGTTCCCTCGACACAGCAGCCAGATGCAGCCCATTTTTTACCACTGTGTCATGCAAGTTGGCGGGAAAGAAGTTAGGTGCGGACATGCATACATTCATACAGACCTACTGCTGACTTGGTGAAGCTCTTAAATACTAATGCTATTGCGTGAAAAGTGAACTTTGGCAATTACTGTGATGTGTTGGGCAGGTAACTGAGGGTCTATTGGGGCTACTGAATGGGTACCAATAGAACTGACGTGCAATCGTGGACAGCAGACATCTAAGTAGTGTGATGAAATAGAAAACTTGCAAGCATAGGATGGTATCAACTGGCACAAGATATGGGTCAAGTGGGATTCTCCAGTGGACATTACATAGGCTGATGGCGATCACCTTAGGATCTTGCAATCACTTTGCATTATAGAGCTTTGCATAGCTTTAGAATGTATCAGATGAAAGAAAAGTAAGCGATACCTTCTGCTGTCGCAAACCTTGCACTGAAAAAGGTTGCCCTGCTTTCTAGTATTCAGTATGCATTGTCCCTTGTAGCTCTTTAGGAATGCTGAACCGAAAGGGTTATGTTGTGTTCTTCGGCTGTGCAATGTAAGGTGCCCTGGCATTTATTCTATTGTTGGATTTACCTCTTGTTCTCGATGCTGTAAAAGGACTGCAATCGCTCCAATTATTTTCTGCAGGCCTCACAAATGCGATGAGCCTAGCTGAAAGTATCACTGCCAAAATGGCATGCCACGCCCCCTCCAAGGTGATGGGTCGGAAGGTGGTTGGCACGCAGTGCAGCTTCTTGCCTCTGGCTGACAAGTCTGTTGGGTGCTCCTTCAAAGTAGCCAGCAAGTCGACGAGCGTGCAGACTACACAGACTTTGGATCAGTCAAGCTCCACATCAGGTGGGCAGTGACCGGCACTTCTCTTACATTTGCTTGCTTGTGTGAGTTTGTGGTAAGTAGCCATGGGGGGGGGGGGTCTGCCTAGCTTGGTAAGACCTGCTCAAATGTGTATGACATTCTGCTGTGGAGGACATATTAGCATACCTGCCAATGCTGCCGAATTGTCTCGGAGCCTCCCGAATTTTTCTCGCATCTCCCGATTGTACAGACACGACCTCAAATCTCCCGAAAAGTGGCGACCACTTTTTTTTTTCTCTTTACGGCCTGTAATATAGCCATGCAAAAAAGTGGCGCGGGAGCAGTTCGTCACCAGCATGCACCGTGAATCCTGGTAGCGGCCGCCAGCATTACCACGAACGCGAGCAGCCGACGGGTGCTGCCCTATTGGATTTTCCGGATTGGCTCGTCTCAGGCTAGGTCGAGCGTTTTTAGCGATGCAGTCGTTATATGACGGTGAGTGCGCTAGGTGTATGGGTGTTCTGTGGCTACGCTTCAGTTGGCTTTGTCAGGTTGTCAAGTGAAGTGCAAATGCAGAACTACTCATTGTTTCCCTGATGGTGAATTCCAATGGCAGATTCGGAGCACTTCCAGTAGCAGTCTTTCTGCTCCATGCTGAGCAAGTCTGTTCCATTGGCAGATTGAGAGTGCTACTTGTATGTTTCATTGGCAGATCTGGAGTGGCTCCGCCGCCATATCCACTCTACGGAGCAGCTCTCTCTACTCCGCGAAAAGCGGTGGATTCGACCGGAAGTTGCAAGCGCCCCACGCGTGCGCAATGCGTGGCATACCACGTGACCGACGCTATGCACCGCCCAAACGTGCTCGTTCTTCGCGCGCGCCCGTGAACTGCCATCAGGCGAGTCGCAGCTCAGAAGCAATCATGAGTGGTGCATCGCAGCGTCAGCTCGCGCTTTTACTGCTTGCGGAGAGCGATGATTCTAGCTCTAGTTCTGAATCGACCAGTGAGAACTCAAGCGATGAAGAAGCTAACGTATGCAAAAAGGCTTTCGACGTCATGTTTCGGCCGCCGGAGAAGAAAGCGAAAATTGCGCACTTGTACTGTGGGATAAAAAAATACTAACCTTACAGATTTCATTCGCTTGTGCAGTCTGATCGCTTCTTTTGTTTTTTATTTCCACCCTCGTTATCTTCCTTTTTATTTTTGCATAACTATATGCCTGTACAAATACTGTTTATGAATGTATACCGCATTACGTGTAAGACATGTGTGAAACTTCCAAGTTCATATTGAAGTTGAACAAACAAATGATTCATAAAATCAGTTTTTCTCTTAGGCATATAATCAGTTTATTTACTTTTTCTTTCACTTGTCATTGTAATCCAGTTATTTCAAGGACACGGCTCAGCAGTGCCATTTTCTCCTTGTGCTGTCTCGCCCTCTCTTCCCAGCTTTCTTCTTTCTGCTTTTTTCTTTCCTCGTGTTGTGCTGCTCTCTGTGATTCCTTCTGTGCTTGCAGCTGCTTCATTTCTTCAAGAAAAAATTTCATATCTTGCCATCTGGATGTGGAAACATGCGGGGACCTGGTTTTTCGTCTTTCAGCGGTATTTGTCTGCCCTGTCGATGTACTCTGAGTACTCTGCAAACTTTGCAATTCTTCATCAATTTGTGATCCATCCGGCGTCTCCTCCACCTCCCCTGACGAATGTACTTTTTTTTCTCTACATGCTCCAAGTATCTTTTCTCGAAACGACGCCGTAGCCATCTCGGAAGTCCTATGGTTCAATGCGTTCGTCCAGAGCAGCTATCTTGGCCAGCTCCTCATCGTATGGCACCTCGCTCGGAGAATTTCCCGACTTCTTATTGTGACCAGTTGCAGACGTTCTTCGCCTAATTACAGTCTTAAAGCGACTGCAGCATTGCTCTCCGGTCCGCGTTATGCCCATTATTTTATTGAGATTTTCCGCTATGCGGTCAAACATTTCCTTTTTATTTCTAAAATTTTTCATGGGTCCTACCTGGGGGAAATATTGCTCGTAATAATCAAGCATCAACTTTGTTTCGCCCGCCGTCCATTTGCAGGCTGCACCTGAAAATGTTCAAACCACAATTATAGGTATATCATATGAAAATTAGCCTCAAACGGGGTTACTGCGGCGGCTGGTTCTCTGGCTTGGTTCCCTGGCTTCATGCTGCTGCTGTATATCATCCACACTGCTTCCAGGATCTGAGACTGAAAATTGAGATTGAAAATGGACGAGAATGAGGGCTTGGCCATACAGCGCTGAGCCACTAGGGGAGAAGAGACGACACCATGACGGCTGCAATTGCAAAATGGTCTCCGTGCCGAGAAATTGCGCATTCACTGTGTACTCACACCACTCTTCTTTTTACTGTTAATAATTAAAGGGCAACTCCGGCGATTTTTCTATGTCAACGGATGTCGATGAAATTCGCTGGGTATATTCCTCTGAACACTTCCGTCATGCCCTAAAAATAGCAGGCTTGAGAGTTGCGCAGATTTTTTACAAATGAATGTAATTAATTGCCTCGAGCACCCTACCTTACCTCCTCCTCAGTTACAGGCCACATTGTGTATGATGTCAGGAGTGTACCACGCAGAGCATGCCGGGATCATGCAGACGACAGGGACGAGAGCACCACCATTGACGAGAGCTCAGGAGTCGACGATCGTGAGCTAGTGCTTGGTGTGAGATGTTGCTGTCGCGAGAAGTTGCGTTCCCTGTAGACGAGCAAGTAATGGGGGGTGGCAAGCGGTGTGACATTGTCACCTGCATGAATTTCAGCCCTCGCCATCCGCAAACACAGTTTGAGCCGATGCCGATTGCGTTCAACCGAGGTTAAGCCTATCACAGTGGCCGAGTTCGTGTGTCTGCTGCTGGTAGACCTGAGCGACTGATATGAAGCTTATAAAGCCATTAGGATGAAGAAAGCTGCTTCTGTAGTTCAGTTTTTGACCATACGGATTTGAAATAAACCATTCCTCATTTCGTACTGTGCACACGCAAAAAGCTAGAAGCGACGACGCGACGCGCAATCAACATCCGTATACGTTGCCGTTCTCGAATGCGGCCAGTCGCACTGGCCGGCGCTTCCCTAAATGAAATGTGACTACGGACATCCATGGATGTATTTTTACCCATTGTTATGATGACTCATTATTTAGCTTACGAGGTGCACTGTCTGCCTCATATCCCAAATGGGCAGCAAGTGGAGGCCCCTTCGATACAGCATGCGTAAACAACCGTCTCGTTCAGCTGCCAACGATGTCATACTTCACAGCATTGGCGTTTCCGCGAGAAAACTATGCGTTCTCTAAATAAACAATCATATGCGCAATGTCCTACTCTATGTCTACTTTACGGAACACTAATTGCGTGCATGGCGAGAATACGAAGAATGATAAGCAGGTTGCACAACAACGCTCCCCTATACTACGGTCTCCCGCTCGCTGTTTTTGAAGGTGTGTGGTCGCTCATATCAGTGTGACCCAGAGTGATGTAAAGGTGCTTACATGCACAAAATCTGCGTGTTTTGATATGTTCTGACATTAATTGATGTCACCGATGAGCAGCTATCTCAAGCGAACAACGAGTGGTCGCTGTATCTGCCGATGTAAACAAATGCACTGGTCGGTGCTTGGACTGTCAGCGGCGTTCTTGCGGGATACAAATGCGGAAAGTCGTACTCCACATTGAGCATGCGAAGTGGTTCCCTGAGAAGGGGTAAAACACGTAACATAGCAAGCAGCACATATAACAATCAGTGGTTAGGGCTACCCTTGGTCTTGATGTTGCAACGCGATATGTTGCGCATGGGCGCTGGCTCTAGTGGTGGCGGGTCGAATGCGGACGGCGATTCGTGGCTATTGAATTCGTCTGAATCATAACTGTTACTGTTTGACAGATCCGAATGGGTGATGCAGCTTACAATGTCACCCGAAGGTCTCCAAAGGTCTGGCGCGGTCACGAATAAGCTGAGCGTCTGCTCTTTGCGAGTTTCGTTTGCCCCGCGGGCGATACCGGCATGCGTTGTGTGCCTTCGCCGCCGGGGGTACACTCGTGACGTCACACGCAGAGGTTCGCTCGGCGGCTTCGTCAGGTTTCGGTTTTGTTTTTGCGCTTTTTTGCTTATTTGAAAATAATTTCGAATTTGCGGAACAATTCTCCTATCAGGGGCGTCACAGGAGGGTCTCGGGAACCTAAATATTTTATTAGCTTGACATGGTCAAAAAATAGCCGGATTTGCCCTTTAAACAGTTTATTAGTAACCTGAAAAACCGCATCTGTGTTTATTTCAACGAACGTGAACTACAAATAATTCAGCATCTTTTTTGACAAACTCTGTATTTTTCACTGAGATATCAGGCAAAGTAACCGACTCATGAATATGCATTAATGCCTCAGTTGTTTTTACAGGCACTTGCAAATAAAATAAGAACAAAACAGCTTCGGCAAGAGTATTGTTACCAGCGAATTACAGGGTACACATCTAAGGAAGGAAAATAAAATTTGCATAATTGGGTTAAATTATGTTTCTAGCTGTTATTCAACAAACGACGTAAAAGGGACTAAGAAACAAGACAAGGCGCATCCGTGCTACAGTTCCACAAACTGCACACACTGTGACAGAAAGCAATGAGAAACATTGTGTAAGCACGTGCACAGCAGGGCACATGCGCGAAAGTTTTTTTACAATAGCCAAATCCACTCACCTTCCGCGTCGGCACGTGCCGGGTTCACCATTGACGACAGGAGGACACTTACACGGGGTGTGATTTCCATCAGAACACAGGAGGCTAAAATTTAAAACAAAACCTTTTTCATACACAGCTCGCGCACGAGTTCAAGCCGAACAGGTTCGGAAAACGGCGCGAAACGCAAGGAATGCTGGGCGCTTCCGGAAGCAAATGTGCGCTAGCACCCCCTGCCATTTGCTCCGGAGGGAGCGCCTGTGTTCCATTGTCAGATTTCGTTCGGTTGCCCTTGCCGGAGTGGAGTCCTCCGGCGCAGAGTTCGTCGGTCACTCCGAATCTGCTATTGGAATTCACCATGAGTTTAGTTGGAACTATGGATGGCACTTTCAAAAACCAAGATTAAGGGCCGTATTTTCCAGTCTATAGCTCGCACCTTTGTATAAGACGCACCCCCCTCAAAATGGCAGTTTTTCCTGAAAAAGATGTAAGTCGCACCGGTGTATAAGACGCAGCTGTACGTTCGGTAAGCGATATTAAAAAGAAAAATTACAGTAACGTTCCACTCGGTGAACACGGGTCACGCGCAAGCGTATGAGTGCCATATATTTCCACTCCAGGCACATTTCTGCCATCGTGACTGCTGCGATGTTCCGTATAAACTCCAAGGGCAATAGCATTGTCCCTGCGAACCGTATGCTGCATGTGCGAGTGAAAGCCTGCTACGGTGAGCCGAATCACGCACAAGGGAGGAAAGCGGGAAGGCGCGCTAGCGCGGAAGCTACGAGGGAGATAGCAACTCAGATAGCAACTGCGTAGTTTGCGCAGCGGCGTGTGCTGTATCTTGATAGCGATCTGCAGATTCGACGACTTCTGGGTCGGTCAACTCACGGTCGTCCTGCCGCCGCTTGCGTTGCTGCTCCATCCTTCTTGCGTGGCGCTCGGGAACTCGATCACGAAAAGAACCTGGCACCTCGATATCGCGCACAGAAGCCAGAGCAGTTAAGTCAACCAGCATGCTTCGCGTGGCCATAACATCGCATCCGATTTTGACCGCAGTTTTTCAAAGAAAAAAAAAAGTACTACGTATGTCGCAGTGTTCTATAAGACGCACCGACGGAAAATTCAGAAGAGAAAAACGCATCCTATACACCGGAGAATACGGTACCTGCAAGTATTTCTGAGCTCATACACGACTTAGTTTCTGTGCTTTGTCACTTGTGGGTTCTTAGTGTCTCACAGGAAACCAACCACTGCGGGTTCGAGCTTAGCGAGCCACAGGGCCGCGTCAGCCATCACCTCCAGCACCGCTACGCGCGAGCTCACGCCGCAACGGGCTACCGAGTGATGCACGCAAAAACACAGTAATTCCCTGAGATAACGAAAACCGTTTATTGAATCCGTCGGTACCAGCACTGCACAAATGCCCGTGAGGCGGGGAACCAAAGGGGTCCCGCACCAAGGGCAGAAATACAGAAACAGGCGCCTGTAGCACATTGCTGTGAGAGCACAGGCTTAAGCTGGGACACGCCGCTAGGAAAAGTCCCGGCGGCTATGCTACTTCCTCTGACGATAACCAATGGGTCAACTTGCGAGAGCTTGGGCAATCTCCTTCGGCTTGGGCTTTCGGCAAGTGCGGCTCGGCGTGGTACGACCTCGCGTAAGCACTAGGCACCGCTCGTCTGCTTAGCGTCAGGAAAGGATCAGCACAAAGGCACCGTGCGCGAGCTCAAGTCCTAGTCACAAAGGTGTCGGCAGACGAGAGGAAAGCATGTACAGCAAGGTTACACTCTTAGAGGGAACACACGAGCGCATGGTCCGCGGAGCGATAACTGCTGGCAAAATTTCGAAACACGGAGCATTCGCATAGACTCATTCGGGCGGTGCGTGCCCTGCATTTTCTGCTACTTCTCCGCCCCAGCGCTAGCAAGGGCTGGCCCATCTGGCTTTCCTTTTTTTTTTTTTTTCGCACTGTGAAGTGCTGATACCAACCTTGCCTCCCGCTTGTTGAATAGGCGGACATTATATGGTTGGATGGGCAAACTTGGTATGCTCGCTGCATTGGGCTTCAATTGTTTTGTCTCTTATGAAAAGCAGACATTTACTGCAAACAGTATGTGAAAAACATACGACTAGCTTATCGGTTAGCATTGACACAAGGTTGCGGAAGTGACAGGCTTCGTTATCACTTTTGCACAATTCCACAGTTAGGGGTTGCTCCACAACCATTATTCAGGTAAATTTTCTCAGCTGTGAGCAGCGCTTCGTTTCATAAAACTGCATGTCCAATCGATATCACAAATATCCTAACTATGGAGCTTCTGTGGACGTTGCTTCAATGAGCAAGAGCCAAGTCGAGTTAAAACATGCGAGAGACTGCAGCAACAAACAAAACTATCTTTTTTTTTCTGCTTGCTGATTACCCAATGAGCAGCAGGCAGAGTGGCAGCTAGATAAATCCCACTGCGGAAAAACGAATGCGCTCTCCAGCGCTTGTCGAGCGCAAGGGCGGAGAAGTAGCAGACGAAGCGGGGCACGCGTCGCCCTTACGAGTCTATGCGCATTTGCCGCGTTTACAAATCTCGCCGCAAGCTAGCGCCGCGTGGGCCTGCCGGCCACGCGCTCGCGTGTTCCCTCTAAGAGTGGACCATACTATACGTACTGTGCGCTGATCCTGGAGATAAGAGAGCCATGCACAGTCACACGCAGCCAATGCAGCACGTAGTGACGTCAGCACGCTGCCCTCACCGCAAACCACCCCGTGTGGAGCGCCACCGCTGGAACCAGTTGTGAGCGGACGGGGATAGGCGAGGGGGATGGCAGAACAGGTGAAGCTCGCGCAATGGTGCCAGCGGCCCCCCTCAATCCCCACACACTTCGCGGAGTCGTGACAAGTATGGACTCTGCACCATGTCCGCCGTTTTGCACGGCGGTAACATTTGTGTGTGTGGGGGGATGGTGAAAACTTTTTAACCCCCCCCCCTCCCCCTGCGTGGCGGTCTCCCGAATTTTCATGTTGCGAGGTTGGCAGGTATGTATTAGCTGGTTTGTGTTTCTTGTCTGCATTCTGATTGGGGCAAAATGCAAAAACACTTCTCTGCTCAGCACATTGAAGCACCTTAGGTGGTCGCGCTTAATCCAGAGCCCTCTTGCCCTGGTGTTGTTGAAGCCCTTGCGTGGCTTTACACAAATGGTAAACCCAGTGAGTGCCTTAGTTATGCCTAAATCAGTATATTAATGTATAATCATGGATACAATGCTGAATGTAAGTCAACAGCTGTGTCTCAGGCGAATAAAATTCAAATAGAATTCTATAATGCAGTTAACTACAAAACATTCTTTGTGTTTTATCAATATGCTCATTCATTGAGAGAGGCGAGAACTGCACGGGAACTGTCAGGATTCTTGTTCTGGGACAGCTTTGAGTCAAGACATCCCACAGCAAAGGTCTAAGCAGCTCTAGGCAGCTCTAGGCACGCGCAACACTGTCATCAGGCAATGAGCAGCATGTGCCGGGCACCTGAGGTGCACACCAGCTATCGCTTCAGCCGACCTGTAGGTGTCTTCAAGTGATTGCTGGCCGTACACTCATTTTGATCCTCTCCTGTCGATAGCAGCTTCAGGTTTTTTGCACAGTGTTTGCAGACCGCAGTGGCCGACGAGACTTCTTTCGTACCGCCGAATTATCCCAGAGGATAGTTGTTCTTCCGCAGCACTCCTGTTACAATGTGCTAAAAGCTTTTACTAATGCGAAAGGTCAAGCCTTTCCACTTCGAGACGTGAGACACTAGTGAGCAAATTCCATTGTCTTTGCAATGAGTTGAATCTGCTGTTATCAGTCGAACTCGTGCACGGTGCTCACATATAAATTCCACCATAGTGTCTTCAAGGTCATTGTCAACTGGGTAGCCTTTGTGCAACAAAGCTTCCAGTGAAAATTGACAGTTACACTGTTAGTATTTCTATTCACAGAAACCAAACGGTGCACTGCCACAATCCTGCTGTACGCTTCCACCTATTTTATCACATTCTTTGCAAAGGCACTAATAAAGTCATGCCTGGAGATTTTATTTTTGCACCCCTAGCAGTATTAGCACGTTTGCACAAATTGTGCAAAAATTTTGAAAATTTGCCGTGTTGGCCACAGTAAAGACAAAAAGTGATGATGCTTCTCATTATAACAACTGCAAACAACACAAACTTTTTATTTTGGTTCACAGTATATTTGGCAAACACGGGAAGACTGTGCTAAAGGTATTTTACAACACCTGACCAAGGCCTAGTCTCTTTGTAAATCAGGCGGTTGCAGCATAATATCTGCAAAATGGTTTGCGTGATGTTTACTGGCACTATGTGGAATTAAAATATGTTCTTTGTCACAGCGTGATAATAATATATTCGCTGACTGATTTTGTCGGACACCCTATTTTCCGGACCTGCCCACATATTCGGACTCTGCCATGGTATCGCAACGCGCTCCACAGGCTCAATCTATAACAACCAAAATTTCGCATGTTTCAAACTCTTCTCATTCGATTTTGTGGACTTTTTCTCTCAATCGAAAGTGAAGAGCTACCGAAAATGTAAACATCGACACCATGTGGGTTTTCTGTAGCCTCAAACCCCTGTTGCACATATCTCGCACGTCATTTCAGAGCTTCCATTTCTGGTACAGCCTCGACAGCAGGCACCGCCTGCTGCACCCCCCACGAGGCTTCTCGCTGTCGTTACTATTGGCACTTGTCAGTCGCGTATGGTCAGTTGTATACTCGGCCAGAAAATATTGCGGGGCACGTCAGCGCGAAGTGAAATGGCCCTCCGTACCTTCTAGCGGCTCATCTCTATTGTCGAGACCCAACGCTTGCACGCCAGCGCGCCCTTCTGTGACTGCAAGTGTGCATGTTTCCACGCTTCCTCCTTGTATGTTGGCGATATCCAAGTGTATAGCCGCGAGGTGCCGCTCTTTTGATTGGCGCTGTGGTAGCTTCGACAGGCAGAACTATGTGAAGCGTAAGCTGGCCCACGCTGCATGCCGCGACGCTAGGCTCAGCTGCTTCAACAAGGGATCGTCTGCAGTGGTTTCATCGGCAGCTGCTACGGATGGCGCTAACACCGTCTTCGTTGTCCACCTCCACTTCGATAAATGCTTTCAAGCGAGAAAATTATAGCAGATTGACGATTGAATGTAAGGCCACCGTTATCTGGCAAGTGCAAAGTGGCTGATTGAAAGCGGATGCCACAAAGGAATTTGAAATCTCAAAGCAGACAATATTAGACTCCCTTTTTGACATTGTCCTCTAAGGCTCGTAGAAATCCGTGGAAAATTTTGAACACTCCAGATTCTCTGACTTCATCATTTTTTACTATTCTTAAATATAATTTATACAGGTGGACTTCACAAACAGTCACGAAGCATTCACATGCTGTGTCACACCCCGTGAACACGGCGCCAACGCCGAACCAAATTCCAAAGCCGACTTATCAGCTTCCGAAAATAATCCCATGAAAGCAAGGACAATTAATAATGGGACCTCTGGTGCGTGAGCGAACGCTGGTTGCTGTTCAAAGACCGAGTCTGAGCCCAGAGTTGTCAAAACACAACAAAATATATTCTTCACACAAGGCAGTTACACACACACACTTCTGCACTCAGGCTAGACTCATCACAATACAATTCAGATGGGTATTCACAAAACAAAGGAAAATAATTAACAACAAGCACTAAGAGTCCAACACGTTTATATAGCCTTCACAGGCGTTCTCGAACCTTCCTATCTGAGTTGTGCTCCCGTAGCATGGCCAAAGCCTAGGAATCTTCTAGTCCATTCTCGCATCTTCGACCGCCGCCATAGGAGCGTCGTCGAGGGGGGGGGGGGTGATTCATTCGTTGGCGCGCGCTGTTGTACTCTCTCTCACTCTCGACTCTCTCGACTCGCCGGGTAAGAGGGTCTGAGAGGGTGTTTCGGCGCGCGCTCTCTCTCTCTTGTTACCGTGGCCTTCGTATGACTTGCAGATGCTTCTAGACTCCGTTGGTCGCATCTGCTGTTTAAGGCGTATGCACTCTCCCCCTCTGTTGAATTTACCGCGGGGCCGGCGTGCTTATTTCGCTGGCTTGCGTGACACGGCGCGCACTTTGATTATGCGCTCTTTTGTTACATGCAGAAATACTCAGAAAATCGAAAAGGACCACTAGGCATCATTTGTTGTATTATACGTGAAATCACCGTCAATACATCCCAAATCAAAAGAAAAGGAAGCTCATAATTAACTTTAGTATCGGTTCTTCTTGCGGATTTCATAATACAGTCGAGCCCACTTATAACGATAACGATATACAATGTTTCCTGTGGTGAAATGTCCCGCTTGCTACAATGCCCCCAGGCCGCATTATCAGTTATAACGATTTAGTCCGGCCACTGGGTGTCCTGGGTGTCAACACAGTCAGCAACCGGATGGAGGAAGGTGGTGGGGGGCGCATTGGCCTCTCCACCATAATTTTTCTTGCAACAGCCATGCCATTCCTTTATTTTGATTTTTTTTCATGCAACCCGGTTATAACAATGAAATTTTCGTGGCACTTGAATATTGTTATAAGTGGGTTCAGCTGTGCTACTTTTGTTTCATTTGTGCAGCATCGAGGCCTTCTATTTCCACATCAACAACCAGCGGGGAAAATTCACAGCAGGGATGCCTCCACCTAGATCATCTCTGTGACTATGAGGCTGATAAACTGTTACGTACGGAAGCACATGCCAAGGTCCATACTGGCAAGCATCTGTTTAAGTGCCATTTGTGCCCTCAGAGCTTCTCAAGGAAAAGCACCCTGAAGAGCCACTTGTGCGTCCACACGGGTGAGCGGCCATTTCAATGCCCTTCATGCCTTCAGAGCTTCTCACGAAAAACCAATCTGAAAGACCACCTGCGCACCCACACCGGTGAGAAGCCATTTCAATGCCCTTCGTGCCCTCGGGCCTTCTCACAAATGACCCACCTGAAACACCACCTGCGCACTCACACAGGCGAGAAGCCGTTTCAGTGCCCCTCATGCCCTCAAATCTTCTCGCGCAAGTCCAGCATGAATAGACACCTACAAACCCACACTGATGAAAATCCATGGCAGTGCCCTTCATGCCCTCGAAGCTTCTCGCGCAAGTCCAGCATGGATAGACACCTACAAACCCACACAGACGAGAAGCCATTACAGTGCCCTTCATGCCCTCGAAGCTTCACACGAAAGGCCTACCTTAAAATCCACCTGGACACCCACACAGATGAGGAACCATTGCAGTGCCCTTCATGCCTTCAGAGCTTCTCTCGAAAGGACCAGCTGAAAGCCCACATGCGCACCCACACAGGCGAAAAGCCGTTTCAGTGCCCTTCATGCCCTCGAAGTTTCTCACGAAAGGACCATCTGAAAGCCCACCTGGCCACCCACACTGGTGAGAATCCATGGCAGTGCCCTTCATGCCCTCGAAGCTTCCCGCGCAAGTCCAACATGAATAGACACCTACGAATCCACACAGATGAGAAGCCATTTCAGTGCCCTTCATGCATTCAGCGCTTCTCACGAAAGGCGGACCTGAAAATCCACCTGTGCACCCACACCGGTGAGAGACCATTTCAGTGCCCTTCATGCCCTCGAAGCTTCTCGTGCAAGTCCAGCATGAATAGACACCTACGAACCCACACAGACAATTATCAGAGTGCCCTTCATGCATTCAGCGCTTCTCATGAAACGCCCACCTGAAAATCCACCTGTGCACCCACACAGGTAAGAAGCCATTTCAGTGCCCTGCATGCCCTCAAAGGTTCTTGGATAGATCCAGCATGAATGACCACCGGCACATCCACGCAGGGGAGGAGCCATTTCAATGCCATTCATGCGCTCAACACTTCTGGCAGAAGTCTACCATGAAGGACCACCTGCGCACCCACATCGGTGGGAAGCCATTTTAGTGCCCTTGATGCCCTCAAAGTTTCACGCGCAAGTCCTGCTTGAATAGACACCTGGAAACCCACACAGACAAGAACACATTTTAGTGTGCAGCTTCTCACGAAAGACCCGCCTGGTAACTCACCTGCGCCACCCACACAGGTGAGAAGCCATGATGGTGCCAGCACCTTCGTGCACCCACACCGGTCAGAAGCCATTTCAGTGCCTTTGATGCCCTAAGTTTCGCGCGCAAGTCCTGCTTGAATCCTAATAGACAAGAAGCCATTTTAGTGCTGAGCTTCTCACGAAAGACCCACCTGGTAACTTGCCTACGCACCCACACAGATGAGAAGCCATGATGATGCCCTTCATGCCCTCAATGTTTCGTGTATAAGTCCAGCATGAACAAACACCTGTGAACCTACACAGACGAGAAGCCATTTGAATACCTACATGCCCTCATTGCTTCTCACGCAAGTCCAGCATGAAGGCACACCTGCACACCCACACATGCGAGAATCCATTTCAGTGTCCTTCACGCACTCAAATTCTCAGAGAAGAGTGTCAGGAAGCAACACCTGAGTTTTCGTGCAGGTGACCGACCATACCATTGCGCTGTCTGCTCCAAGTCCTTTCCGTGGGCTGATTACTTGAGCAGACATACGAGAACACTGCACCATGGTACTGTAGAGTAGGTCAATAGGCATGTTGAACTACTTCAATTTTGAATTAAAAATCTATAGACATGGAGCATGCTGCAGGGTGTTCTGCTGCACAGGTAGCACAAGTGCCCTCATATGCTCTTAACTGACGCAGCAAGCAGCATTTGTTAGATTAAAGCAGGAACATGGACGCGGAAGAAGTTTGGCACGGGACTCGCTGTCTTTTGAAAGCAAGGTCAGAGGAGACAGGCCGATGCAAGATATCCAACTGTGGTGGTGTCACACATGTGATGTAAAGCAAATGAAATGTACACCTATGGTTCACACATGATGAGAGCTGTCTATAAAATTTAAAACGATGCTTTAGGTGACTGGGAGAAGCCCACTTCCAGTTTGCTGCCTGGGGTTCTCCCCCTATTGCTGAAAAACCTATGCAAAGAGTTTTTTTTTTTAGCTAATGCTTATTCTTGGTGTGCCTTGCAGATTTAGTTGGAAAATAAATTTTTTTTCCTGGGTTTTTATATGTCTCGTCATTGGATTAAATGTGGTGACGGGAAACCGAAATGAAATCGAGCTGGTGGGTGATGCCGGAATACGATACCACCACAGCGAAACATCACGCTCACTTCCCACCACCTCCAGCACAGAACACCAGTGCATTTGGTTTATCGCCCGTTAAATGCGTGCATTAAGTTTCCAACGACACTAGGTCACAGGTGCTGTGAAACGTATAGGTGAACATGCTTATCGCAATAGCGTTGGTTGCGATGGCTGTGGATGCAACGTGCGACGACCAACGAGATTTTGCTGGTTTCAGAATAGGAAACTAAGTGCGTGCTATCATTTTCACTTGGTACAGGTGGATGCGAACAATGGTGGAAACAGCCGGGGCGAGCGCCTACTGCTCTCGATCGTGTGGGCCTTGCACATTTTCTTGTTCACATAATATTTAGCGGCCGCTACCCATTTGCTGTTTGGCAATTTACTGAACACTGGTGACGAAGGATCCTAATTTCCGGGAATGTACACGATTTTGACAATATTGTATAAAAGCACAGAGTCGTTAGCTAGGTCCTTCAGATGATTAAGTGATACATTTAAGTGCTCCGCGTAATATGTGTAACTTATAATGCAGGTGTGCATATAGCAATTTTTGAGACCGAATCAAATACGAATTGAATGGTGTCAGAATCAAAATTTAATATTGATTAGTTGCCGATTGCAAAAGCCACTGAGAGCATTGCGCATTGGCACAGTGTGCTACCAGATGGCAGCAGCTGCTTCGCATCTGCGTCGCCAGGGATCGTGCAAGCGTCAATAGAAGAGAAAAGGGAAAAAAAAGACAATAGCGAAACATAGTTGTGAACCTGAAACTTCTGTGATAGCCAATGAAGATTTCTAACTATTTCAGAGCGCCTAACGCTTGACATGCTGTTTAGAGGTATAAATAAACATTTTATTTTTCACAACCTACTTTCTATAACGTTAATTTTTTATTGCAAGTGGCAAACTTGGTTTCGGAGCTACAAGGGCATGTTTGGCAGCTTTATTTTACAGCAGTCCAGATGGTCAGTTATAACAGTTGGAATGTTCGTTTTTGATATCGTTATAAGTGGACTGCACTGTACGTTGCTATTGTCCACTAAGTTAGCTGAAAAACATATTACCAACTACCTCTGCCTTAAGTGAACCTTATATGCTCCCCTGACAGTGCTAAAATTAAAGTGAACGAAGTACTTCCTGCTGGCAAAAAAACAGCTGCGGGTTTTGACCGTGTCCAATATTGAATGCTTGCTCATTTATCACGAGCGTAGTAGAGGCTCCGATTGAATGTTTTAATATGATTTGGGAAGTAATAGTAATTGCGAATGCATGGAAAACACGCAGTAATAGTACCGTGCCTAAAAGCTGGAAAATTGGAAGTGATGAAGCCGCGGGCCGCCTCCACGTTGGGACGGGTAGGCCAGGCCTCACCACGGCATTGTGGACTCTCTGGACAGCCCATATGTGACGTGAAAGCTTGGAGCTCCTGTAGCGAGTGCCATCCCCAGAGCATGTGTTCTAAATTACTTCTCTGTTTGACAAAATCCTATGAAAGTATTCTGAACGCCATACACAAAACCTGTTAAAAATTTATCAGTGCGGGTATAAAAAGGGTTCAACAACTGATCACCTTGTTCGATTAGGACATGAATATGCAGTGCCCTTGTGCACAAACAACACTGTCTCACAATTTTCTTTGACTTGGATAAAGCCTACTATGCTACATGTATATTTGGTATATTGGAAGATTTTGCACACCTTGGGATTCGTGGCAAGATGCTGAGGTGTCCAGCGGACTTTATGTCCAATCGAACATTTCAGGTGCGTCTGGGGACAGTGCTTTCACGCATATTCGTCCAGGAAAACGGCATGCCGCAGGGTTGTATTCTACGTACAACACCATACGTGGTGAAAATGAACTCCAGATACAGAAATATGCAATCTGCTATAATGCATTCTTTATATGTTGAGGATCTCCAAGTTGCGTGCTGGCATTGCACATGGTAACTTGCGAACAATTCAGATCACTTTAAATAAGTTGACACAATGGACAAATAAAAATGTCTGTCGTTTCTCCTCTGAAAAAACTGCTGCTGTGGCTTTTTCGCCAAAAAGGGGCTTACAACCGGACCGTATCTTGAAGCTACATGAAGCCGTACTGCCAGTCAAACAAGGCCACAAGATTTTAGGGGTTTTATTGAATAAGAAGCTGAAATTCCTCGCGCACATAAATAGTTTGAAGGTTAACACAAGCAAGGCACTTAATGTTCTCTAAGTCCTGTCCCGGAAGCACTGGGGCACTTACCGCAAATGTCTTCTATGTATCTGTTGTTGCTTAGTACGCAGTAACATAGACTCTGGTTTCATAATTTATGGCTCAGCCGGACAGTCGTACCTCCGGCGATTAGATCCAGTCAAGGGCTACACCTAGCAACCGGTGCCTACAGGACATCGCCATTCGCAGCTTGTACTCGGAGAGTAATGAGCTGAGCTTGGACTGCAACACATGCTTGCCTACGTTCTCAAAATTCGATCATCCGTGGAGCACATTTGCAATAACATTATCACTTGCTGTGGTACACGGCTACACTTCGCCAACAAACCACATGCAATTAGACCCCATACTTGGCTATGAGGAAAAAATGTCCCGAATGTGATGTCCTTAGAGCACTTTCTGTTGTTAATAGGCCAACCAGATTGTGACGTTGGAGCGACATTACACAGTAGTACCTTGATTTTTCGTTCACACGCTTATCCCGTTAAGGCCCAAGTATGATCTACCAATTACATTTTTTTTATTTTCTTGTGTGAGATTATATTTTTGCACTGTAAATACAGTGTAAAAGTTTCGTTAGTAGCACTTTAATCTTAGAACCGCATGATAGTGTACTTTATAAAGTACGCTGGGCCCTTGTGGGAGCATAACCTGATGTAGGTCACCAAATGTCTGTGCTATATTTTATAGCTTCCAAAAATAAAAAGGCTTGCAGCGAAGAGTCATACAAAACTTTTCTGCCTTCCTGCTTTCTTGCTTTCGCGTGGGAGATTTGAGTGGCCAGTTCCTCTTGCAGCCAGCAAGATACGCATTTTGTGCCGCAGCACAGCGTCGCCCGCCTCCCATACTACCACGGCCTCTCGCGCGACGGAAGTCACGTTTGCTCTCTGTGATCACGGAGAACGCTTTCACTCGTGCATACGGCGCGCGGTGACAATTTATCGCCCTTGGACTGATACGGAACCTCACGGCGACGGCGACGCCAGAAATCTGCTTGAATTGTCCATATGATTGCTATCGAAATAAAAAAGCATTAATGTCTAATTGAACGCCGCTGAGCGGTCCTTCGAGTTTTGAACTCATCGCGGGCAAGCGAACATGTTGACTCGCTTGGCGCGTTTTGATTTGGCCTTACCGAGGCGCAGTTAGAGCGCATGCAAAAGCTAGCGCCAAAAAAATATGCGTCATCAAAGGGACTATAATGTTTTTGTATTCCTACATCTAAGCAGTCTTAAGTGTGTCTGCCGAATTTTTTTTTTTAATCTCCCAGATCTATTACATATTTTTTGGGAGGGGAGGGGGGGGCTATCCTGAAATTAGTGCAGGTTTCACATGTTGGCAGGTTTTATGCGGGAAAATACGGTATGTCCTGGCTGGATCTTTAATATCTCAACTTGCAAAACATTTCGGTATGTGGTCAAGAAAAAACCCATTGATGAAGTCTCATATGAGAAATTTTTCATGCCAGCGAATCATAAGTTTTGCAAATGCCAAATACAGCCTTCAATCCTCGATAGCTCGTTAAGTATTAGTGAGCAAGCTGGGTCAAAGCTTTTTAAGACGCCTCTAAGTGTTGTAGAAATCCGTGAAAGTCTTAAGTGTTCAAAGACTCCAAATTCTCTCACTTTGTAATTTTCTGCCTTCTTGAAAAATAATTTACACAGGTGGACATGACAAACAAAGAATCATGCATTCAGATGCAGAAATATTGAGTAAATCAAAAGGACCACTAGGTGTCATTTGTTCCATCTTACTTGAAATTACCCTCAAGACCTCCCAAATCAAAAAAGAACAGAAAGCTCATCATTAACTTTAGTATCTGTGTTCTGTTTTTGCATTTTGTAATACTACTTTTGTTACATTTGTGCAGCATCGAGGTCCTCTAATTTTGCATCAACAGCCAGCAGTGACAATTCACAGCAAGTATGCCTCCACCAAGATCGTCTCTGTGACTGCGAGGGTGATAAACTGGTTCCTGTCGAAGCACATTCCAGGGTCCGTACTGCCGAACGTCTGTTTAAGTGCCATTTGTGCCCTCGGAGCTTCTCAAGAAGAGACACCCTGAAGAAGCACTTGTGCGTCCACACGGGTGAGCGGCCATTTCACTGTTCTTCATGCGTTCAGAGCTTCTCACAAAGGTCCAAGCTCAAGGAACACCTGCAAACCCATACGAGGGAGAATCCATTACAGTGCCCTTCATGCTGTCGGAGCTTCTCACAAAAGACCCACCTGAATGACCACCTGTACACCCATACAGGCGAGAAGCCATTTCACTGCCTTTCTTGCCTTCGGGTTTTCTCACGAAAGACCCACCTGAACGATCACCTGCGCACCCACACAGGTGAGAAGCCATGGCAGTGCCCTTCATGCTCTCGAAGCTTCTCGCATAAGTGCAACATGAAAGACCACCTGCGCACCCACACAGGCGAGAAGCCATGGCAGTGCCCTTCATGCTCTCAAAGCTTCTCGCATAAGTCCAGCATGAAACGCCACCTGCGCACCCACACAGGCGAGAAGCCGTTTCAATGCCCTTCTTGCTCTCGGGTATTCTTACGAAAGACCTACCTGAAAGCCCACCTGCGCACCCACACAGGTGAGAAGCCATGGCAGTGCCCTTCATGCCCTCAAAGCTTCTCGCGTAAGTCTGGCATGAAAGACCACCTGCGCAGCCACACAGGCGTCCAGAAGCCATATCAATGCCTTTCTTGCCTTCGGAGCTTCTCACAAAAGTCCCAACTCAAAATCCACCTCCGTACCCACACAGGTGAGAAGCCGTGGCAGTGCCCTTCATGCCCCCAAAGCTTCACGCGTAAGTCCAGCATGGAAAACCACTTGCGCACCCACACAGGCGAGAAGCCATTTAAATGCCCTTCATGCCATCAGAGCTTCTCACGGAAGACTCACCTGAATACCCACCTGCACACCCACACAGGCGAGATGCCATGACAATGGCCTTCATGCCCTCAAAGCTTCTCGCTGATGAGTGCCATGAAGCAACACCTGAGCATTCATTAAAGTGACTGACTGTACTGTTGTGCCGTCTACTCCAAGACTTTTGCACGGGCTTATTTACATGAGCAGGCATAAGAGAACACAGCACCATGATACTGTAGATTAGGTGAACAGCCACGTGGAACTAGAGTTTCATTAAAGTTCTATAGATACTGACTGTGCTGCAGGGTGTTCTGTTGTATCAGGTGGCACAAGTGTTCTCATATGCTGTTAACTCTTGAGGCACTGTGGTCAGCATTGCTGACCACCAATTCAAATTTCTTCTTAGTGCCCCCTATACAGTGGTATCTCGTTGATACGATCTAACAGGAACTGGAAAATAAAGCGTATCATCCAAAAAAATCAAATCATCCAACGTATTATCCAACTAAATCGTATTATTGGCAACAGCCTTATAGACCAGCATGCCGTTTCCCGCACTGGACCTTGAAAGTTTCTACGGGCGCAAAGGTATGTGAACTTCCAGTGAACCTTTTTCGGATGTAACGCATTGCAAAGGAGTAAAATACGCTGTGGATCAACTTCACGCTGTATCGCCATATTTGTTGTGGTGGTCACCTACACTGACCGCTACAAGTGGGGTCCCAGATTGTACAAGTGAAATTCAACATAAAATCAAATTTGATGTTCAAAACGTTTCTTTCAGTTTGATATGAAGATATGCCGTCTGACACTGACATTTATGCTGGAGGCGACAGCTCCAGTGATAGCAATGACCCAGAAGAGGATATCCGCGATCACTTGTCTGACGACGAATCCGCGATTCCACATGTAACCGAAAGTGCCAGTGAGGCATCTGACACTGAAACAGATGAAGATTCTGCCATTACAGTTCAAAAGGCTAGTGTCGAGTGCAAAGTATCGGATGTCTCCACCACTAATATTTTCATCTGACTGTGGACTGCAAATTGACATTCTTGCCATCAACAGTGTTACCCCTTTTGGCATTTTTAGCCTTTTGTGGATGCCTGAGTAGATTTAACAGATTGTTTTTGAAACGAATCTTTACATGCAGCAAGAAAACAAACACTATGTTTCAACAACGGACAAAGAAATGCATGCATTCTTGGGGCTCAATTTGTTGATTGAGCTTAAAAGGAGTCCGAGCTATTGTGACTATTGGAGCAGCGCTCCTGATTGAACGACCCATTTATATCAGAAGTCATGACTGTGAATAGATTTGGCTGGCTCCTATCCCATCTCCATCTAAATGACAATGCTCTGCAGCCAGAGTGGGACGATGCCACCTTTGACAAGCTGCACAAGGTACGCCCACTTCTGTTGGTTAATGGTTTCGCTTCTTATAAGGTAGGTGAGCAAGCTGTCATATATAGCTTTGCGGTGTTGAGGGGTCCCTCTAGGAAGGATCCAGTCATTGAGAGTGGCGACTGAGCTCTGCAGCCCAGCAAGGCAGATTCTTCGCAGTGATGACAGGCCAGGACATGTCCATAGCAAGTGGTGTGCTGTGGCTGGCGCACCCGTGGTGCAAGTTCCGCAGGTGGGGTCAAGCGACTTGTCAATGTATTGGGCTTTGAACGCAGGCGTGACTGCCGTGCCGGTGCGTAGACGGCGGAGTGCCACGCGTTCCCGGCGTGGAAGCCCAGGAGGGAGGGGGTCATGGCCTTCGGGCAGAAGCGCTTGTAGAGCAAGCTTTCTATGCTGTCGGAGCTGCAGGTGAGCATCGACAGCGTCGACATCTTCTGCCGATCGAGCTGTGACGGAAACGGGGCAAGGAGAATAGGGGGTGGGTAAATATGCTCCCCGCGCGAGCGCGTCCGCTCGCTCATTCCCTCCTGCGCCCGTATGACTCGGTGTCCAATAAATGTGCAGCTCAGTTCCCTTGTGCCGCAGAAGTGTTGCTTCTTCGTGGATGGCGGTTGCCAGTGGGTGTGCGTCAATCTTGTTAAGTTCACGTATGGCGTCTTGCGAATCCGTGTAAATGTGTAGAGGGCGGTGATGCTTGAGGCGACCATATCTGGCTTCCTGAGCAACCTCTAGAATCGCTTGTAGTTCTGCACCGGTCGTACTTAATTGTGTGCTATGAGTAGTTGTTGCTGTGTTGCTGCCGTCGCTGTTCGTCCAGGCAGTACTGACGTGATTATGTGAAACAGCAGCATCTGTGTAAATGCATTGAGCTGTACTATCGTTGAGGATGGCTCTGCGGTGATGGTAACGCCTCCGACTTATTTCATTTACTCCCACTTTGGTTGGAAGGGGGTGAACAATGGCGGACATCACGGGCAGCCACGGCGCCGAAGGTGTCGGGAGAAGAGGAGCTTGTGGCTTCCGACCGATTCTGTTGGAAGTTTCCAGAACCATTGCTGAGCACTATCATCCGACAAAATATTTGCCCATTGATGAATGCAAGATCAAATTCAAAGGCCGAAGTTCTTCGAGACAGTATATGGCAAAAAAGTCGGTGAAAAGGGGCTCTAAAGTTTGGATGCTGTGTGCCAGAACTGGCTACAATATAATATTTCAAAATTTACACTGGTAGGTCTAACAAATGAGTTCAAAGCGAGTTGGGTGCACATGTTGTAAAGACACTATGTGAAGACTTGGCTGCAAAGCACCACCACATATTCTTTGACAAATATTTTACCAGTTACTGCCTGCTGAAAGATCTCGCAGAATCCGGGATATATGCTTGGGGCACAGTAAATGCAAGCAGGAAGCACTTGCCTAAGCTTCTGTCAATGATGATGATGATAGTAGCCTTTCTTATTTACTGAAATTTACCGTTTTTGCTCACGATAAACCCGCGTTTTATACGGCTAGAGCAACACCTGTAGCCCGCCGTGGTGGCTCAGTCAGCTCAGGCGTTGAGCACGAGATCGCGGGATTGAATCCCGGCCGTGGCGGCCGCATTTCGATAGAGGCGAAATGCAAAAACGCCCGTGTCCTTGCGTTGTAGTGCAGGTTAAAGTACCCCAGGTGGCCAAAATTAATCTCCGGAGCCTTCCACTACGGTACAGTGTACTAGAAGGGGGCAGTGGGCTTACTCAGTGGCTCCTCTGACGCAGTCAGCGTCGCATCCAAGAGGTGGCGCCACTGGCAACTTCAATGGAAGCTTTGCTTGCAGAAGCTGCGGTGGCTAGAAGGGAGAGGTGGGAGCAACGCAGCCGTCGGAGAGCGCAGCGCGTGTTGCAGTGATTCATGATGCCGAGTGGTGGCGCGCTCGTCGACACTAAGATGCCTCCGCTGTAGTTTGGCTGCTGCCGGAGCTAGCGAGTGCGCTCGGTTTGCATGGTTCTGTTCGGTTCTTTTAGCTCCATGGCTCATTTCTGTTTGCATTCACGCTGTGCAGTTGTACCTCCTTGTGGTGACAATACTTTTACACGTTGCCATGCCGTAAGAAGCCATGGCAAGTCGCATGAAACGACAGCCGCACTGTTTTGCGCCGGGCTGCACAACAGGCTATGTATCTGCTAGAAAAGCAGAAGAAAAAAAACATCCCTTTTCTCGGTGCCTGATGACGATGCGGCACTTAAAGCGTAGCAGCGGCCCGGGCTCCGTGCATATAAGGCCTTAAACAGGACTTGGAAGATCTGCGAGCTGCACTTCGAACCCCAGTTGAATCATCTACAGGGTGTCCCAACTATCATGCAACAAGATTTAAAAATATCCTAATGCCCCGTAGCTGGACAGAACCAAGGCAATGTTGTTTGCCGTGGCTTGTAGATACTCCGATTATTTTTTGCATTCCGATTAATTACATAATTAGACTTAATTAATCAACTTCTCGATTATTACAATTAGATGAAAAGTGTCAATGTGAAAATTGTAGAACAACTTGTAGAATAAAATTGTATTATAAACTACCGATACAACTTTCTTTTGCTCAATACGTGCTACATAAAAGTGTTTTTCTAAGCGTGAAAGAAGCCAGCGAATACACGCAAAGTGCCTTGAGCGGCCAGTCGCGCGGCAATTTTGCGTGTATTCGCGGGCTTCTTTCACGCTTGGAAAACACTTTTATGTAGCACGTATTGAGCTACAGAAAGCTGTATCGGTAGTTTTTCAAGTTGCTCTACAATTTTCACATTGACACTTTTCATCTAATTATAATATTGGAGAGGTTGATTAATTAATGAAGACTAATTATGTAATTAGGCGGAATGCAAAAATAATCTGAGTATCTACAAGCGACGGCAAACAACATTGCCTTGGTTCTGTACAGCTACGGGGCATTTGCATATTTTTAAATCTTGTTGCATCATAGTTGGGACACCCTGTATAATGGATCATATATACTCAAGTGCTGTATGTCGTCCTTTTGAGTATTCTTCATGTCCCCGCCGTTCTAGTTCATAAGCGACTCAAATAGGTTTGTTTAGTTAACTCCTATGTGGAATGACTTCTAAAGCATCATATATTTATATTAACCAATTTGACTTGCAGGATGCAGTGCGTCGCAGTAATATGACCTAAGGAGCTCTTCACTGCGTGCCTAAAAATCGGTGCAGCTTTTTTTACCCGCACCACTAGCATAATCTTCTTCGCATTAGCTGAAGTCATTCTTTTTTTTTTTTCACTCCCGACGATTCGGGAAAGCACGTAGAGCGCGTGCGACCGAGACGAGCGAAAAATATTTGTGCCGGCCGTGACGTGCCCGAATCTAATGCATTTTAACACTTAACCGCTCATCAGACGATAGCTGCTATTCATTTATTGTCTCCTCTACTAACAAGGCACGATATGCATTAGCTTAACGCTAGTTATGTCAAATATGCGACCGCTAATTGCGAACAGAAACGCCCGCTTCGAAACCCGCGGCACCAACCGCCGTGCTTCCGCGCCCGGGGAGCGATCTTGCTGTCGACTGCAGCGCCGCCGCTGCTGTCATGATTGCTTGCAACACTCCGCCGCCGCCGTTGCTCTCACCTCCCCCTTCTAGACACCGTACAGAAGCTTTGATTTTCCTTGCGTTTCTGTCGGTTTCAGTTCAAAGCAGTTCACACTCTTATTTGTTTTTAATTTTGGCATACTTGACAGTCTTTACATAGCTTTAGCAAGCACTATATTTGTTTAGGCCACATGATATTTGCCATAATAGTACCTTGTGGAAAAGCAAGACGGCAACTCTTGGTCAATTTGCTGCCTATCCCAACTCTAGACCTTTTGTGCAAAGAGGTCGTGGCTGACGGATGTTGCTTATGCGAAAGGGGCCTTCGAATTTTCCAAATTATCGGGCAATCGTAAAAAAAATTTCAAAACGGTTTCATGCCGTGTCGACCTAGTGTAAAATTTTGTCAGACAGAAAACAGCGCGTGCAAGCTTCCCAGCTAGCTGGGCTCAAAAATAAAAGAAAGAAAGAAAAAGAAAAAAAAATCAGGCATGCTGACCAGGTTTGTGTCTTTGTTTAGCCAAAATGAATATGTATATATGACTTAAATATTTCATTGTTCCACTTTAGTTGTTTCATGCTTCACAGTAGCCTTCTGCGTTTATTATTGCGATAGCAATTATATGGACACTCAAAAGCAGATTTCTGCCGTCGGCGTCGCCGTCGCCGTGAGGTTCCGTATGACGTCAATGGAGATGAAATTGTCGCCGCGCGCTGAACGCTGTATGTGCGAGCAGTGCCTCCTCTGGTGAAGTCGGCGCTGAAATGGTCCACATGCTGCAAGCTTAACTAGCGAACGTAGTGGCGAGGGGTGGCCGGTGGCTGTGGCTCACTACCCGACCCACCCTTAAATTGTGGACCAATCCAAAATTGATGATGATGATAATTGTGAAGGAAGAAATGCACGACAGCGCCTCTGTCGTGCATTTGTTTGGATTTCATGATGGATGGATGCTAGGAGCCTCGGTGGAGGAACGTTGCAAAAAGTTGAATTTGTTTATCTGCGGCGGGGGTTTTGAATTTAAGCATGCTTGTCCTCTCCTTCCTTTACAGTACAGTGTACTAGAATCTTTCCTCCATAGACGAAGCAGTGACCGATTGGATTAAAAACACTGCGCACACCACGTACTCGGCCAAGACGAGCCACTAAGTGAAAATAACACGTCCGTTATTACGAATTTATAGAGGAGGCGCTGGTCTGACAAATTTATAGAGGAGGCGCTGGTGCGAGTGAAAGGGCGCGAGGGACGCGCGCTTTCACGGGGAGTGAACGCACGGCGGAGAACAAACGCGCGTTCTGCTCTGTGCTCCCTTAAGGGCTGCAGAAGTAGGCGTCTCTTTCCTCCTCTACAATCACCATATATGTAGAGTAAACGTACCTTCTTCCGACGCGCGAAATGCTGTGCGGGAGTGGGGGGGGGGCAGGGAAGGGAGGTGACGTTAAGCTGCGGCACCAAGTGCCTATTTATATCAGAGGCTCCGGCAACAGTCACAAACGCCGCACGCATTTTGAGCGAACGCGGGCAAAACGCCGGCGGCGTCGACAACAGTTCTGCGTGTTGCCGGTGCTGCTGCATGTCCAAGTTTATACAGCTGATAAAGCTGCTATCATTACTCCCTATAGCTCTCTTCAAATTTGCTATCGCAATTGATGCTTCGCCTTTCAGGTGAAACTGCTACTTTTCTAGCTTGGCGATTGGTCACATTTATTGGTATGAACGCGGCGCTCCAGCCCATTGCATTAAGTACGTAGATGCATTTTTTTCATGCATAAACAATACTGCAGTGGTTTTATACGGTACATGGAAACGTGTTTACGTCATATTTAGTGAGTTCTAATGTTTCAATTTCGACAAATCCAGCTATTGTGTTTATCGCTGCCTCAGTTACGGTATTTAAATTGTTAAGAGACGAATTGTGTTGGTAAGTGCATATGGTTCACTGTTTGGTTGCAATAAAATAAAGTAATACGTCTTGGGCTAAATTCATAAAATATATTTAAAATACAAGAAACGCTCTCATAACTTGAGTCAGCAAACGCACCAACATAAATAGCCTAGCGCCAGCAAGGCCGCAACGTTGGTCCACCACATCATAACATTATTCACAGCACACGCCTCCACTTCAGGTGATTCTTCCCTGTTGCTTTCGCGCGCCATGTTATTGCCCTTAATTGACAAGAAAGTAAAGGTGTATAATTGAATAGAATTTCACAACATCGTTTGTGAGCTCTTTCTTGTGCCGCTTACAGCCGATCAAATTCGGGGGATTCAGCTGCAGAAAGGATGCAAAGTCGGCGATACACTGTTCCTTCGTAACTCATTTAAACTGAAGCACAGCTTGAAGGCGTCTTCGAGCGATGCTACCAGTTTTTTTAGTGCTTCAGAAGGGAGCAATAGCCCTGACTTACTCATTCTGGATAATTTAGTAATGTCCCTGAGCAATCGGAGCACTTGGTTCTTTGCAGGAACTTCCTTGCTACATAGCCTGCTATATAGAATATCAGCCTAGAATCACTTTTCTTTTCCCTGTAGCAGCGCAGCGGTGCTCGATGTCGCAGGCGCTGAGCCCCTCATGTGCGGCTTGAAAATTTCCAACGTCGAGGAGCTCATGGACGTAAGCTTTTCGGTGTACCGCTTGCTCATTAACGTCGCCGATACAATCTAGCCACCGTACCGATACTGAGCAAGCTACTGAGCAGCTCGGGGTGAACATTTCCGCTGTCAGACAGTGGAACAATTCCGCTGTCTTTGTCACAAATTTAGAGCCCGACTTGCAGTTCGGAGCGAAGCAGTAGGTCTCCTTGGTGGTCTTGACGGGTGGAGCAACGCCGCCGCTAATCTCGCCGGTCATTTTTCCGACCTGGAACATTCCACATCGCTTAGGAACTTACAAACAGTATGAGAGATGCGGAGCTCTTCACCTTTGAAACTGGCACGAACAGACGACATACAACTATTCCAATACGGGCTTTATTTTTGTTTTTTTGCTCGCCGCCAGTCCGCCAGCCTCCTGTAGCAGACGACGCGCGCTGCGGAACCGTTCTACTGACCGCAGCGCCAATTTTTGCGTCATGACGCGGAGAAGCGGTGAACTACGCTCCAGAGGCGCCGGTCGGCACACCTACCCATCTATGCATAGCCTCCTATATACTTTCTGTCCCGCGCAATCACTCCGGAGCGCCGTTCAACCTCCTCTCCTGACCT